>NC_139720.1:68440153-68452359 GCF_964211835.1 Anser anser
GCACATACTCTTTGAAAGACTAAACAAAAGGGCATCCATAAGTATGAAGTGTATCATTTATGTTCAAACCACTCCCTGTCAAGTCCCAAAGAGAAGACACAGTGTGCGAGGAGAAGGCGTACAGTTGTAAAGTTAAAATGCGACGTGGCTTGCTGTCTCTACAGAAACAACTGGGAATAAAGTTTGCCAAAGTATTTCAGAGGTTTAGGAATTAATCCTATTTTCAAAGGTCAGTTAAGAAATTACAGGTCTGTCCATCCATTTTCAATGAAGTCTGGTCTCTGGAAGTCAACAGGAATACCCAGAGGATCTGGAACTAAGTGGCTACCTAAGTCCATACGGGGTCTGAGTCTAATTTGTCCCTTATTTATGGTTTGCCTTACTCTTTAAGAAAACCATTTCCAACTTGCATTTCTTGTAAATGATGAGTTAACTGGGTATGTACCTGAAGTATTTGTTTTGTCTCTAACTATGTCTCATTTTTAGCAACCACCCTCCTAACAAACATTAAAAATTTCTGCCTTATTTTTGCTTCTCTCACACTGGTACAGCATCATAATAAGTAGAAGTAACCCAAAAGTTAAATTCTTTACCTCCTAAAGATTTAAAATCAGTAGTAAATGCAACTTTCAGTACAGAATGCAAAATAACAGTACTAGTTCAGGAAGAAAAAGTGAGTACCTGAAAGGAGTCTTTCTGAACCCTACCACCAAGTGGAGCCCTCAGCTCTGAATTAAGTAGATAGTTAGTTCCTATCCTTCAGTGAGTTCAGGCTGTCTTCTGTGTAGGGGCCAAGACTAGCATCTGCAGGTTTCATGAGTAATCTGAGATAGATTAGCCAATAATGGCCAGATTCAAAGTTTTAATAAAGGTTAAGGGTTGGTGTGCACAACTGCTGGCTAGAACATGGCTATCAAAACGTAGGTCTCTGACAGACAGAAAGAGGATTTAAAGACCTTTTAGGTACCTAAAGCATTGCAGTTTCGAAGCCTACATCCTCCACGGAAGACTGAGCACAGAACCCCTTTGAGACTTAGCAGAAGTACTTACACTCACAGCTCCCCTTGTGCCCTCTGGAGAAAAGAAACTGTGGAGGATTACATCCATTACATAAAAAAAAAAAATGGGGGCCAAAGATTTGGATTATGCTTAGAATTTGCTTTCATAAAATATCCTACAAGGGTAATGTATTGGCACCATCTTTAAGGATATAATGCCACCTACTGAATTACCACCAGTGCAGCCTGGAGCTCTCAAGTTTTTCCCCAGGGGATTCAAAGTTACATGCTGATTCAGTGCTGACCCTGTCTAACATACAAGTTATGATAAGATCAGAGCCCTAGAAAGTGGGATGACTTTATACTATTTACCAATAATTAGCTGCATTTATTGATTCATTTCTGAAAGTTACTATTTTCAAGGACACCTTGCACTTAAGAAAAGAAAGATCTACAGCTAAGTTTCATCTTATTGTAAGGGGACTCTATGACAACTACTTTGAAAGGTATCCTATCCATCAACATGCCAGATTTCTCCCATGGACTCAGATACTTCAAGAAAAATCAACAAGAATATTCTGCAGTAAGAACACAAAGAGTAGCAGAGTCAAGAACTCAGAGTTTGAAAATCCCAGGGTAACAGTTAAGAGCAAATGAGATTTATACAAGATTAATCCGTGCCCTTGTAGAAATGTACTGTAACGTGTAGAAGTGTACTGAAAGTAAGAACTCGCACTATTAGTTTAACTGCAGAAGAAGGCCTCATTCAGTTACCACACATTACGACATTTCTCTTGTTTTCCTTATTTAAGGTAGCTCCTTCAAGCCCTACAATTAGTGCAAAACCATGCTTATTTTTCCCATGTTATGGTGCTTACCAAAGTTAAGTCATTCACAAAGAAAAATTACTTCAGCCATTCAAAGTCCTTGTGAGAAAGAAGGAGTCACCCTATCTCAGAAAAAGCTTAAAAACTGACTGCAACTTTCAACAGGGTTCATCCTCACTAGGTATCTAACATTCACAATTCCTTTTTAAACATTTGGTATCTCATGGTTCTTTTAATGTTGAAAGCACAGTTCCTATTCATTTCAGGTGGGTGTATTTGGTACCTGTGCCAAGCTGACCCCAGGTGCCTTTCATTCAGAATTCAAAAGCACAGAGCACACTGTAACTGTAAAAGGTGATAAAAGAGATGGAATCCTATTTATTTTTCAACTATAAATATTGAATACTTTGACCAGAAGACTATCCTTGCTTTTCTTTCTCCGATACCTTGTGTTAATCACTTTACATCTTTTGTAAGAGATGAGGTAGGGATCCACTACACGCTAGCCTTTTCCCTCGTATAGGTCATATTTTTTCCCAAGGTAAATTTCTCTCATGCAGTGAATGAGGCAGGAGAGCCTGTAATTAAAAGCACTATCGTGATTTGTATTCATAAAGGAATTGAATTGAAGTTGTATGTAAATGCAATATTACTGGTATTTCCTGTATAAAATACCAGTATGCTTTTCATCACAAATATTTTAATGTAGCTCCTCAACCAAAAAAAAAAAAAAAAGTAAAAAAAAAAAGTCTAAAATAGAGAATCACTTTGACTTTGAGATCTCTTAAAGCAGCCTTGGGTTTCTGAACCATAGACCAGAACAAAGTGAGTGCTGTGGGCAATTACATAGCTGGCAACATAATGCCTACTTTCCTGATAAAGTTTCACTTGTTGAGACCAACTTGGAACTCCTAAGTTTCATTTGTAATATTATCTTCCTTATATTTTCTCCTACTTATTCCTTTTCTGCTCATCTTTGACTACTGTCTTTTGCCTTAACTCGCCTAACTGTCTCTTTGGTGCTGATTTGCTATTTCACTTTCAAGTCCCGCAGCTCTTCTCTCCCTTTTACTTTATTTTCTCCCCCTGAAATGCTGTCTAGGTAGGCATAGGCGAGAAACACCAAGAGTTTGCTTTTGGGCCATGGGCATGACTACAGGGCAGCCTGAGTTGACAGGAGGAGGAAGAACAGGGAAAAGATTAGAGCATTTAAGCGGCAGCTGAATCTTGGGAAAATATGAAAGTTAAGCTCTGAAGTCTCTACTGATGCATATGAACCAGAATCCCTGGGAGGCTCTTAACTTTGCCAAATTTGGGCAGCTTTTCACAAGAATTCATAACCCTGACATGATTTTTTTTTTTATGTGACCTTTCATACCCTAGTCAAAAGAAAGGAGATCATAAGTTGAGATCATAAGTCGAGATTTTTTGTTCTTTTAATTTATTTAAAAAAAAGGCAACCAAAACCAACCAAAAAATGGATAAAATAACATGTTTTTCTCCTTCATATATATATATATATATTATTTTCTCAGAAATAGCTGAATAGTTTTAACTGAAACTCAGAAAACAAAAAGGGAGAAACGGAAGCCTGGGGCAGAATTCTGCTGTAGAAAATTTCAGTCCAGATTCTGAGAGTCTGGCAAAACTAGAAACAACTGAAAACAGAACTTTATAACAGAACACATTAGGTACCTTTAAATTATAGACACCTGGAAAGTGGTGTGTAGTGTTGTGGCTGCTTCATTGTCTCCAAGCCTGAATTAGTAATCTCAAGTAACTGACTTGACTTCTGAGATCTGCTGGGTTCATAGCAATTTTTTTTTTTTTTGAAAATGAGGTTACTAGCTTATGCACTAAATACATATTGTGTCAATCTTTATGCACGTATGAAGAAAAAATGTCAGGGCTATGTACATTTAGAAAAGGACCCAGGCTAGGAAACCGCCTTCCTTCTGAACCACCACTACTACTTCCTTTTGCAACCATGTGCATATGTGCAAGACTTCCTCTCCATTAATGCCCACACCTCTGAGTGCTTCCTGTCCACACCTTTGAGTAGTGTGTAAGGGTTTTGTGTCTGGTGTTTGTTATCAGCACCATTTTTTCTGGGTGCAGTCTGGAACATGTCCCTGAGGCTGAGTTTTGGAAAGCTGGTCTTCATTCAAACTTCTGAGTGCTATGTCTCAGAGTCCCATGGTGCAATATATCAGAAAAACCCTCAGAAACCTGGGATTTTGCTGTCAGTCGCATGTGAAGTTTGTGAAGCTACTCTGGAATTTTAAATGCCTTTTGCTCAGGAACAAATGGGACTGGTAAAACCATGGAGTACTAATCAGAATAAGGTCACTGCATAAAGATCTGGTTGGAACATGAAATTTTAAGTAGAACCTGAACGCTTTTGTTTGAAGAGGTACTTCAGCGTAAGAGGTGGACAAACTGTGGATTAAGGCCGATATAAGTAAAAGGCTGTAATTCTACAATTCTACTATTAATTAGTTTCTACATAATTAAATATTTCTCATTTTGAACAGTGGCTGTGAGTCCCCTCTGTCCTTGGCAAAGTTTGAAATCTTATATTATGGCTTTGACTCTTCTCTGGTGCACTGCAAGTAAATATTAGGTGTTTGTTTTGTTGTTGTTGTATTTTTTTAACTTTCCCTGTAGTGGATGGTGCTCTGAAAGTGAGGCTATTTACTTTGTTTATTGCAGGAGGTTGGATGATGATTAGAGGAACAATTAAGAGAGCTGAAATGCCTTTCGTCACTAAAATACATAAAAGCAAAGAATTGAAAACACTAGGAAACGTCCACGTTTCTTAGACTTTGATGTTTGGCATCTTGGCAATCTGATACCAGTTTTGTAACTGTAGGTTATTAAACAAATTTTATTATTCCCAGCAGTTTATGAATGCTGATACATTTTCAATTGTCTAGACTTTACTAGGCAGCATTAGATTAAGTTCTGTCTGTAAAAGGTATATTTTGTATTAGTCAGTTATGCCACACCTACAGCTGAAATCTGTGTAAGCTGTGATAATCTGTTGAACCTCAGGTAAATTGACCTGTGAGATACTAACCTGGGCTTTCCACCCAGTTCAGTGCTATATGTACACCAATTACGTGAGTGGCATAAACTCTTGTGACACCCAGCTCTTTCTCACTATTTTATATGATCTTGGCAAGAGTTTGAGACACGTGGAAGGCAGTAAAATAGTGAAGATTCAGACCAGACAGGAGAAACAGTAGTGAGAGTAAGGCTATGAGAAAGAATCAGATGTGTTCAGAAGTCACTCAGAGCCAAGAAGACCAAGTGGTGCTCCTTTTATTCTGGACATCACAAAATGCCTTTGAGAGATCCTTGAAATACACTTCTTGCAGGAAGTCTATTTGAACACTATACCAATTTTCCTGGATCCTAGGAATACCAAAAAAAAAAATCTGAGATGGTGCCCTTCTCTAGCCAAAGGCTTTCTTTTCTCTTCCATACCTAGAAGGTTTTTTAAGACCAAATGTCAGCATCTTCACCTTTTCCATTTTGAGACAAAACATATGCCAAATGTATATATCCTACACCATAAAATGGTTCAAACACTAATGCTCACACAGATTGTGACTGTCTGTAGGATGTTATAAAGCACCGATGCTCTTTGCAAGATACTTGCTATTCAGAACTGAGTGAAAGTTATTGAAAAAAGTATAAATTACTTCAGCTGGTCTTTTAACAGAGTATTTTTTAGGTATCTGTGTATTACCATAGGTATCATCTGCAGAGATGCATAAATGATCGAGCTTTTCTCTTAACAGAAAGGAAATGGTGATAGGGGGTTTCCAGGAAGATTCTTTGATTTCAGAATTTATTCTCCCTGAGGTCCAAAATAGCCCAAATTTAACTTCCAGAACATGCTGCAGAGCTATTTTTTGCTGAGCTTTTGCTGAGGGTTGAAGAGCATGAGGCAGGCTGGGATTTTTTTTTTTTTTTTTTTGTGATTCTGGGTTGATTTGATTTATGTGGGCAGGGAGTTATTTGGACTGAGCAAGTAATTTTGTTTGTTATGAATATTTTTAATTAGTTATAAGCCCTCAACACTTTGGAATAAAGGCATTTTGTTTATGCTTTGGAAAAATGAGTAGAATAGATTATATATTTAAGGCTTTTTTGTAATGTTTTAGTCTTCTTTGTAATTGTGCGTAGTGAACAGATTATCTTTTATTTTATGATTCAGTTTTCCTTTAAGTGCTTATTCCCCTTTGCTGGCACATCAGAGAGAATCTGTTGAATTTAATTGGGCTCTCCTTAGGCTCACGATGTCACTTGCCAGGTCAGTTTTATAAAATTCTCTTACCTCTTTGGAAAAACGAAATGAGTTGTGGTTGTGGCTGAAACAATTCTGATCAGGTCTTCCAAATTCTGGGGGCTACTCCTTGGCATGGCAGCTTCATAGCTTCAAGAGCCCGCTCCCTTGGCAGAGGAGCTGGAAAGATCAAGGCTCATGTCCTGAGCGAATGGATTTGGCACATCCCATTGAACACAACGTTCCCCAGAAATTTCAGATTTGCAAAATACTGATTAGTGGCTGCTAGTGGAAAATTATCGCAAAGTGATCACAGTTAATTCTGACATGTTTTAAGAGAGGGAAATGCACAAATTAACAGAATATATGAAAAATATGGTGCTGTCCATCCACCTCTTTTTGCCAACATGAGACTGTCCCTACCAGGCATAATTCAGTGCTCTGAATGAGTTTAATGAATCAGTGATACTTCCATCACTACTAAGTCTGATTGTCTCTTCCCCTTTCTCCATACAGTCAGCTTCTCTGCTTGTGCTCATCCCACTTAAACCATTTAAGTCAAAACAAATATGAAAATATTTCCCTTTAATTAGTGTTCATATTTAGATGGCACTTCTTTCACCTTTCAGTTGTCAGTAATGTACATAAATATAAAAAGAGAATAAAAGTTAATATTCAGGCTCTTATACTGAATTGTGTAATAAAGATATTGTTGGAAATGACTAACAGCAGTCTGGTGAAGTGGATGTACATAGCATTCAAGCTTAGGTGCCCATTTTTATGTTTATGTATGTGGGTGAGCTTTCTGGAAGCAACAAAATGACTTAGGAACTAGAACTCCTAAATTGGGACTTTTTTTTTTCCCCAATTTTCTCACCCTACTTCTCATATAGACTGAACCCAAACTTCAAGTGTCAGCATTCTTAAACACTGGTAGCAGGGTGAGAAAGTCAGATTGCTGCTTTGTCAGTTAAACCATTATAGAAATTCAATGTATTTTTAAATTATATCTGTATCTGATAAGTGACCTCAAACATTTAGGGCTTCTTTTCTGATTCTACTTATTCTGTTCCTGGATTAGCTTTATTTCACCTTTGCAGACATCTGCGACTCAAATGTAGGAAGCCCCACAAATTTTCTGTGTGCAAAAAAATAGGCATGGGGCAGTTAAATCAAAGAGGCCTAATTTCCAGAGAATCACATAAGGAAATTTATTCAGGTAAGCTGGCAAGATTTTAGGACTAAAATTCCCAAGAATGGTTCTCTTGGGCTCTGTCTTTTAGGGTGAAATACTGTTTTAGAAAACAGCTTAGAGAAAGCACATTTTTGAGTGGTGATGGTGGAGGAAGAGAGTATGAGAGTCCCAAAATAATCATTTACAATGTAAACTTATTCAGAAAAGAGTCGTCCGCAGTCCCATCATACTAAACTATATGATATAGTATTGGGGAGCAGCTTGTATCCTATGTTAGTTGCTGTAGGTGGGTTGGGCATAATGTTTGGAAAGGCTTCAGTGTCTAAAATACTGCCTCTTCCTTTTCAGCTCCTACAGACCAAAATTTGCTTTTGGAAATATGGCCAAGTCTTCTTCCCTGTGATGCCCTGGGAATTTGGGAATTGTGACATTTGCTGTGCCTTCACATGCAGGCTGGGCCAGAGCTAAGATGAGTTATGCTGTGCAGAGCTCAAATATTTGAGTTTCAGCTAGTAGAGATTTATTTATATTTATGTTTGTTATTATTATTATTTTTTTTTACTGGGCAATTTCCTAAATGTCTCCGGATATTATAGAAGCTGGATAAAATCATCAGGAGATCCTGCTTTGGATTATTTAATGCTCATAAAAGCTCACAGAAAATATTAATATGTGCACAACATACATTAAGTAGATACCTGTAGGAAGAATGTAAATACATGAATTCATACATACCATGTAAAAATTAATCTGAAATTAGGGCAGAGAGAAAAATGAGAGAAATCCCTTTCCCCTTCCATTGAGAATAGGAACCTGATCTGAGACATTTTCTTTCTTAAAAACACCATGTCTGATTTATTTCCCGTGACAAAAGAGGAAAGAACTCCATCAAATCTATCAGAACGAGACATTTTTAAGAGCATGTTTAAGTAAATGGACTTCTGGGTATTCCCTGAAAGTGAAATAACAAGGGTGGAGAGAAAAAAAAAGGGGGGGGAGGGGGAGGGAGTGATGCTTCTAAAAGCATCTTCTTATAGTTTTAATTTAGATGGGCTTTGGTGCTAATGATTCATTAGGTTATGCCCTTTAAATGGTCATGTCTTGAAAATGCCAACATTTTGAAGCAGACTTGAATATATTTCTCAGACATCAGATCTTGTACTTGTTATTAAGATGGTCTTTTTATTTTTTTTTTTAATTTAAGAACATCTTGTAAATTATGTACGCTGCAGAACTTTTACAGTTTTGCTTTCTGCCTCTGGCCTGACTGGGGGAGGTAGTAACACACTGAATTAATGTCTGTGTTTCATTACTTGGAGTAACGCTGTGGCGGTGAGATATCTGCAAGGCTTGAAAAGATGAACATGAATTACCATTTCAAGTCCCAACTACTTACACAACACAGAGTAAAGCAGGAAAATCCTAGTGTGTGCAGGACTTTGAGGGGTATAGGATAGAGGCTGATTGGTTACTATTCTCTCTTGAATTTCTGGTGTCTGCATAAGTGACAGCATAAGTTAGCAGTTTCCCTTGTTGCCTTAATGTCAAGTCTTGTAGCTGTGTGGGAAAGGCAGCTAGCACTGCTTGCTTCCTTGCCATATTGGTCATATAGGTTTTATATTTGCTGATTATTTTTTTCTATATACCTGCAGCCTGTGGGAGCTGTGATCACAGAAGCACACTGTACTGGGTGCTGCACCAACCCAGAGCTCCCAAACCAGGTGCAGCAGTGGAGGCAGGTGAAGGGGACACGAAGGGAAAAGGTAACATCTTTGCACATGGATGTTTAATGTTGAGGGGTCCCTTGGGAAGAGTTTAAAGGAAGGAAGGTAATTGGCATGGCTTTGTGGGTTTTTGCAGTGAACTCTTTTAAAATCTATGCTGTGCTATGAGAGAAAACATACCATGACTGTCTGGAAATGTAGCAAGTGGGTTGTAAAGTGTGACGTTATGACCTGACAGTAGAAAAATCATAGGAAAGGGTAAAACAAATATCTTGCTTCTTATACAGTAGAAAGGAGGAACCAGAGAACACAGTGTTAGAAATTACATGGGCCCATTCAAAACCAGTGGACTTTGGAAAGTGGACTTTTCAGCAGTGTTTGAGTGAACATAAGGAGAATGTTTGCATTTTTCGAGGCCATGGGGAAGGCAGTTGCCTTAACTGTGAAGTAAGTGGCAGGAACGTATAAAAATGTAGATCTGAGGACTTTGAAGGAATTTAAATGTGGGGGTCTAGAGCTCTCTGTTGAAGATGACAACCAAGTTATTGGCCAGGCTGACATGACCTTACTGAGAATAAGGAAAAAGCTGAGATTCTCAGTGCCTTCTTTACATCTGTCTTTAATAGTCAGACTAGTTATCCTTAGGGTAGTCAGCCTCCTGACCTGGAAGTCTGGGATGGAGAGCGCAATAATCCCTCCATGTTTCAGGTGGAAACAGTCAGAAACCCGTTACTCCACCTGGAATGTCACCAGTCCATGGGGCCAGATGGGATCCACCCAAGGGCACTGAGGGAGGTAGATGTGATTGTTGAGATGCTTTCCATCATCTATCAGCAGTCATGATCAACTGGAGAGGTTCCAGATGACTGGGACCTGCTAATGTGACATCCATCTATCAGAAGGGTCCTAAGGAGGATCCAGGGAATTACAGGCCTATCAGCCTGACCTCGATGCCAGAGAAGGTTATGGAACAAATCATCTTGAGTGCAAGACACACAATATGTGCAAGACAACCAGGCGATCAGGCCCAGTCAGCATGGGTTCATGAAAGCAAGTCCTGCCTGACCAACCTCATCTCCTTCTACGACCAAGTAACCAAGCTGGTGGATGAGGGAAAGGCTGTTGATGTAGTCTACCTAGACTACAGCAAAGCCTATTATATGGTCTCCCATAGTATTCTCCTGGAGAATCTAGCAGCCCATGGCTTGGACAGGTACGCTCTTTGCTGGGTTAAAAACTGGCTGGATGGCCAGGCCAAGAGAGTACTGGGGAACAGAGTGAAATCCAGCTGGCGACCGGTCACCAGTGGCGTTCCCCAGGGGTTGGTGTTGGGGCTCATTCTCTTTAATATCTTTACTGATGATTTGGATGAGAGAATTGAGTGCACTCTCAGTAAGTTGGCAGACAACACCAAGTTGGGGGGAAATGTCAATCTGCCGGAGGGTAGGAAGGCCCTGCAGAGGGACCTGGACAGGTTGGATCGATGGGCAGAGGCCAGTGGGATGAGGTTCAACATGGCTAAGTGCCAGGTCCTGCACTTTGGTCGTAACAACCCCATGTAGCGCTACAGTCTTGGGACAGAGTGGCTGGAAAGCTGTGCAGAGGAAATGGATCTGGGGGGTTCTGATTGATGCTCTCCTGAACGTGAGCTGGCAGTGTGCCCAGGAGGCCAAGAAGTCCAACAGCATCCTGGGCTTGTATCAGGAATAGTGTAACCAGCAGGACTGGGGACGTGATCGTTCCCCCGTACTCAGCTCTGGTGAGGCCACACCTCGAGTACTGTGTTCAGTTTTGGGTCCCTCACTTGAAGAAAGACGTTTAGGCCCTGGAGCATGTCCAGAGAAGGGCTAATGAAGCTGGTGAAGGGCCTGGAACACAAGTCCTATGAGGAGCGACTGAGGGAACTGGGATTGTTTAGCCTGGAGAAGAAGATGGTCAGGAGAGACCTTATTGCTCTCTACAGGTACCTGAAAGGAAGTTGTGGGGAGCTGGGGGTCGCCCTCTTCTCGCAGGTAACTAGTGATAGGACTAGAGGGAATGGCCTCACGTTGCACCAGGGGAGGCTCAGGTTGGAAATTAGGAGACATTTCTTCTCAGAAAGAGTTGTCAAGCATTGGAATGGTTCGCCCATGGTGGTGGTGCAGTCACAGTCTCTGGGGGTGTTTAAGGAAATGTTTGATGTGATACTTAGGGACATGGTTTAGTGGGTAATATTGGTGGTGGGGGTGGTTGAACCAGATGATCTTGAAGATCTTTTCCAACATTTATGATTCTGTGACCATGATAGTGTTCACAGTGATTGATTGCAAAGGGAGGTATTGAGTCTGAATTGGTAATGAGACACTCATAAGAAGTAGACACACAGATACTAGCTCAGGTTGGAGATGAGAACTCAGGAAAACAGGGATTTGTGAACTGCTCAGGCAGTGCATTTGTTTAAAGGTTACTAAGAGGAAAAATTCACTTTCACTGGACTGGACTAAAACAAAAAATCTTGGGTGAAGGGTGATTCATATTGGATACTGAGTGGAAAAAGCCTGGCACAGAAAATTTGTCACTTGCCATCATGATGGTCAGTTCTCTAAATTCTTTAACAATGATCCTAATTTGGGGAATGATCTCTTAATATGTTCTTCAGGAGTCTGGCTGCCAACAGCACCTTTGAAACTGAAAGCCTAAATGGAATTAATAAAAATGAAGCAGAGTAGAAAGTACAAAAAATCACTCATCCCCCTCCTCCCTGTTTTATATTTTATTTTTTATTATTCTGAGAATGGAAAAAGGGAAAACCTCAATAGGACAGATTAAAGAGAAAAATCATTTCAGGTGACAAATGCAAAAATTCAATTAAGTTGTGATGTTAAACATTAAGAGGCCAGCTGAGATTATTAAAAACTAAATCAAACTATACATGCAAGATGAAATAAAAACTCAAGAACTTCATCTGAAAGTCCTTTCCAGAAGGATATTAATGTGAGTCAGGGTTGAAGCTACTGAAGTGAAGAAATTATTTAGATTTAACCTTTTCTTCTGGTTATTATTTGTATATGCCAAGTGTAGCCTTATCTTCATATAGCTTTTATACATGTCTGTTTCAGCATATGGATAACCTGTGAACTGATGACAGTGAGTTTGGTTTCAAGTTATTTCTATTTGGTTACGGTACAG
>NC_139720.1:68452559-68482559 GCF_964211835.1 Anser anser
GCTTTGTAATGACATTTTCTGTCAAAGTTTTCATGATTAAAAATTCTAATTTTTTTCTGTACAAATATTTTGTGAGCATTTATCTTTAAAAATCACTTGTTAAAGTCTTTGTATATAAGGGCTGGCTTTGCTATCAAAGACATGCTAAGAAAGTTCAAATGAAAGTTTCCAAATAGATTTATCCTTTACTTGCTCATCTTCTGCCCTTAGCATGACACTTACAAATCAGAAAGTACATGAGTTAATGTCGTTTAGTTCTCTTTGGTAAAACATAATATTAGAGCTGAATGCTAGAAATTGGTGGCTTTTCCTTTTAATCTCTTAATGAATATCATATGTTCAGACTTCAAACTTTTCCTTCTCTTTTTTTCTCCACTGTTTTCCTTCCTTTGTACCTCCAAAACTTTTATTCAGCCTATTTAGTCCTGTCCTTATTTTCAGTCTTACATTAGCAATGAGTAAGAATAGATGCAATAATACTGATGAGGAGAAGGTCTTTAGGTTTGCTTCTGCAAATAATTATTCTCCTGTGTGCCTACTTATTCTGCACGTAATTCCATTTAAAGAATAAATTATGAAACTCCTGAAATACTTAGACTTTGTGAAACATACCTTGAGAGGGTATTTAGGAGACTCAGTAGAAGCTGGCCTTTTCAAAAGGTGGAGCAAAACTGGGTGTTGCTAAAGATCAAACACTATTCTGCTTTTTCAAGGGTACAGTAACCTTTAAAAAAGCCCAACCCGCATTAAAAACATCATCCATAGGTTCACTCTGTGTTATGAGCAGTCTAGTTTCATTAAAGCAACAAGGTTGTTTCACTGACAGTAAAATCTCTCTTATGACATTAGTAGACCTCTTGCATGGTCTCTTGCTTTATTGGAGATATTTCTACGAAATGCAGGTGTCTAATGTAAAACAGTGAAGATGTTTCAAGGTATTCCCATGACAGTGGTAACTGACTCCCAGGGTGCACTAGATGCTTGGAGTTTTACTATATTAAACAGCTTCAGTTACTTTACAGACCTCAGCAAATGCATGAAATGGCCTTTGCATTAATTTTACAGTAATGGGAGACGTGTATTTGGAGCTTTAGATACAGTCATTTTAGATCCTATAATTGTAATGATTGCACAATATAGAATTGCAAAGTAGATAAACATCAGAAGCAAATGAGTCTATTACCATTTTCTTCCAAATAAACTGGCAGATTTCAAAAACTCTTCATAATGGAAGTTTATTACTTGGCTAGTGCTCATTTAAAGACTGGAGCCCCATAAGAGCATGCGAGTACCAGAGCGATCACAGAGTTAGGGATCTGAGTTGCATGAGGGATCTTCTTGTTAGAAGGGGAATCTTTTGTGATTATCAAAGTGAGATTTTTTGAAAGCATAAAGTATTGACCTACTGTCACTGATTTCAGTGGGAATAGAGTGGGAAAGACTGCTTTTGAAAATGGAATCATTAATTTTAAATATATTGAATGATTAAGAATTAGGGCCATCTCAGTAGTAGTAAACACTTGGCTTTTATATTTTCATGATGCCCCTGTAAAGTACAGAATGTAATCAAGTCAGTGCTAAACAGTGGTTCCTAACATATGGCCAGTCTCTAGAGGTAACTCAAACATTAGCAATTAGTATGTTTTGTCACAATGTTATTTTCAGAGTGTACAGTTTAATTAAAATAGGTAGCAGTGAAACAGTCAGCTGTTTAAACATCAGCAAGATACATCAGGCTTTAAACTGGCTGAAGTTTATACTGGCATGCATTTTGACAAATTTAGCTAGCGAACATTTCAGGAACAGTTAAGTTACTTAAAAATTTAAGTCTGTGACTTTGAATTAATTAACTAGACAGATTTTTTTTAAATTGCCCAGCTACTTGAAGTATTGCATAACCCACTAGTTGTGTATGTTACTGTTATCTATCATGTATATTTATCCTATAGCAAAATGAATTCATTGTCTGGTGATATTGCTGGGAGTTTATATTGCCTTCTTTACCACTGAGAATTAACTGGTTCTGTGACTCAGCTAACTGATCTGGGAAACAGAGAGGCAAGGAGCTTAGATCCATAGTCAGATATACAAACAAGTGGTCTGAGATTTTGCTTTTGGTACCAAAAGGAGCTGGACTTGGGTAAAAGTGAATGTCTCAATAGTATAAGGTTTGTGTCTGCACACAGAGTACCATTTCATACATGACATACAGCCATATATTGCTATGCGTACATCTGTACATCTACATATATGTAGGCTCTTATGAATACAATTAATGAAATTTCATACATAGAAATAAAGCATTTTTAAGCATGCTTAAAAATTTTAAGTTTAGAGTATTTTAGGGGCTTTTTTTTGGGGGGGGGAGGGGGAGTTGGGGAGAGTATTCTCAGTGGACTAGGATTTCCAATATGAAATTTACCGGCAGTGTAAATAACTATTCCCAGCACAACTTTAGACTTAGAATTTAATGTCATAACACAAGCGCTTCTCCCCTCTTTTTGTGGACATTTTATTTTCCCGTATCATGAACTTCTAAGGCTTGATTTTTTCAGAAAAGCAGAGCATCCACAGCTCCAGATGAAGTCAGTGGTAGTATGGAGGCTTAACACTACTGAAAATCGGGTTAATTTCTGTTTCTAAAGTATTGGTTTCAAGTAAATTTCTATACAGATATATTTTAATAATTGGGCAGATTAAATTAAGCTTTTTCAGAATGTCTCTATTAGGCAGCTGTGAGACTTTTAACAGAAGCAGCAGAATCTTCTTGATATCTTCTCCATTTGAATTGTCCCTTTTTTCCTCCCCATGCCTGACTATACAACCATAAATTGAGTAAAAATTCCCATTTTACTTCATTGGGTTATTGAATGTCAAGCCTGTTTGCTAAAGATTGTAAAAGATGAAGGTAATATCTGTATTTAAAAAAATCCTCTCTTGCCTTTCCCTTGCTTTTCCCTTCTGCAATTGACCAGCTTCATGAGACAAGGGAGAAGATATGAACACATCTTTTAATTTTCTTTGGAAGTTGCATTTCCAAGAAGGAAGTCTGCGAGGATGGCCTGCGTCAAGTGTGACAGTCTGTTGCTAGAGCAAGAGCATGGGTGAGGTTCAGGAGAGCATGGGATTGCCTGTCATGGTATGGGGAACTTCTGTGCCAGGTTTTCTCTGTCTGTGTGTCCCATTAAGGACCAGGGGTGCATCAGCTTTCCCTGATAAGCTGTTCTTGGCTACATAAGCTGAACCTAAGCTGAACATAAGCTGAAACAGTACTGTGGCACACCAGAATTAATAAAGGTGTATCCTGAATGTCGCCTCACACATTCTTAGCTTCTGCTTCTTCCTTACAACTAATGGGACCCATATTCTCAAGCGTAGCTCAGCTGTGTCCCTGCAGTAAGGTTGGAGCAGAACTATATTACAGGAAACATGAATCTGCACACGTTTTGTTTTAATAGATGTACTTTTTAACCTGTGGATTTTATAGAACTACATATCTGTATTTTTATAGCATCCACATGACCTTTGAGATAAAAAGAGGTCTTTTCTTTTAACTCCCAAGTTCACAACTGCTCTGATAGCTTCTCAGATAAAAAACAGTGATGACCATGGTGTAAATGTTGAGATAGTTGCTATAGGTAGATAGATAGACTGAACTTTAAAAATTCATCTCCTGTCTGTCACCATACCCTGCGCTGGTAAGAGAATGCAATATTTAATATCATACTGTACTTTTCTAAAATGCCTCAGCTCAGCCATTTTTGTTATTATATTGCAATTTTAAATTTGTTGAATATAAGTGACTCCATTCACATATAATTCAAGAGAGCCTCATTCCTCCCTGGGAGCTGGAGACAGATTCTACCACCAAAAACAACACTGTTGGGTGACTCCTGTCCTTTGTTGCTCCTCAGCATCTTGGGTCTCCCCATGGGCTGGGAGGAGAAGGCAGGTGAGCATGGTGCATGCTGCTGGAGGCTGCGCTCACATCACTGAACTGCAAAGGAAAGCAGCGGGAGTGCAGTATGCAGTGGAGGGGTGGTGCTGGGGATCCACTGACACACCTGCACATGGAAAACATGGGCATGTGTGGGGGCAGTGCTGGTACTTTTGTTTACGGTGGAAGAGGAAATGTTAAGAGAAGTTGCATCTTCACTGGCTGTCAACCTGAAGAGCTCTAAGCTGTAGTAGAACTCCTAGACCAGCAGATAAGTCCTTCTTCAAATAGGTACCAGCCAGCACCGGTGAGCATTTGCATTGAGAGCAGGGATGTTCTGTGCCTGCTTTTAGCAAAATGATTTGAACAGGGCTTCCTGTTCTTCCCTTTACTTCATCTCTTACTGTGACTAAAGAATGACTCTCTGGCTCTGTGTTTGAAAGTAAAGTGATGAGAAGACAGAAAACAATGGAAGACCAGAGCAGGCTTGGAGAATGAGATACAAGCTATATTATACAGTTGTTCAGTTAAAATGTATGATTAACAACAAGAGAAAAAAAAACAAAACATTTCCATGAACAAGTGCAATTAGAGATACTGTAGTTGGAGTTAAAGTATCTGTGTATTCTGTTGTCTTTTGGCTGCTGGTAATGATTGTGTCTTCCAGCAGCTGACTGCATCTACCGTTTGTGCATATGTTTGCTTGAGTGGAGGTGATGCGGAAATTTCTCAATATTTTTATCCAATGTTCCTTCTGCCTCAATCCCATCCACTTACATATCCCATCCAGTGCTCAATTTGTGCTACTTCTGATCTCAAATCCAGCAGCTCCATATCTAGTCCATACCCTAGAGAACTTGGCTTGCTCTTGGCCCTCTCTGGGGGCATTTTTGGGTAACCACATCTGTACTGTGTTTCAACACGCTGGTACTGTTTCTTTCCTACAGTCCCCTCACAATACTCATTGTGTAGGCTTGTAGGCTTGAATTCCTCCCTGCCCCTGCCATGAGCGACAGGGAAACTACTTACCCTGAAAGATGTATAGACTAGATCATGTTTTATTTGTTGAATATAAGGTGCATATAGTATACCCTGGATAACCTGAGTACTTTTCAACAATGGAAGAGGATTGTTATCTAGCTATATGATACTTAATATTGTATGTTTGCCTCAAAAGGGTCTGTGAACTATATTAACCTAGAAAACTAACTACCATGAAATTATTTTATGTTGGACTGGGTGTGTAGTAACACTTTGACTGATAAACACCTGGACTATTACTAATTTATTTGTAGTTATTATTTTAACCACATTTCAAGGGTTAGAGGGGAACTTCTATTTTTCACTTGCTCAGAGGCATCTCTGACAAAGTAAAGCAATGTTTACATTGCCCACTCGTATGTTTATTAAAGCATTTTCTTATAACACTCTTCTAGATTGAAAAAGATGCACAAAAAGTATCATCAAAGTGTGTTCAAATAGGATAAAAGTTTTACTTAAAATATATGCGAACAGTAAAGCTCGCAAGAATGGTTCAACCTTTATGATTTGCTCTAACAATGATCAGTGTAAGAAAAAGAGCATAACTTAAAAATAATCCTTGGGTTTTTCACACGGTTTAGAGGGCTTAAAATATATCTTCTACAAAGACTCCATGACAAATCTGATATTACTTGTACATACAGACGATAAGACAAAATCTGCTTATGTTAAGGTGAACATGTGACATTGACTTCAAATTGAGCTTTTCTGGCTGGTCTTCATTGGGACTTAAGGAAGCTGCTGTTCCAGCAGCTGCATTATTGACTGTTTTTGATGTGGACCCTTTTCTTGATGTGCAGATAAAAAACATGCCATGTAGAGCCTGACTCTAGCATTTCAAAATTTGACTGTATTGAGCATGCTTAAGACCTTCATTGTAAGATTTGAAAAGGAGCAGACGGCCAGTGATGCATCAGCCAGCCATGCTAGCCCATCCAGGCTGGACTAGTGGACTCTGGAAGAGGCAGCGGATGAAGTTTTGCAGCCAAAACTTTCATGGATCTTTCATGGATGAAAAAGGTTGATCAAAGTTACTGCTATATGTGGTAGACAAAAAAAAAAAAAAAAGTAAGAAGGTTACGTTTCTTCAAAAATCATTAAACCAACTGATGGAAAGAAAGCCCACACCATCTAAAAACTGAGGAGACACCGCATGTGTAGACAGTGGGAGCTGGTACACTATATAGAAAATATCACAATACCCTCTACTTGACAGGTTACTGATAGGAATGGGATACTGGATCAGATGAATATGGCCTGATATTTCTTACATTTTTATGAAACATAAACATTGCAATGGGTGTTATAATGTGCCGGTGTGAGTCTATGTAGGTCATGGAGGGCAGGAAGCTAACAAACTTTAAAACATTTCATACAGGCATCTTTTGAAATAGTAACTCAGAAGGAGTAACTCTTAGATTAAAATAATGAATCAATTCTAATAATTCCTTAGATTTCACTGAAAAACATGCACAAAAACCTGAGTTAAATGTTTCAGTTCAGGTAGATTTCAAAGACCATTATTTTTTCATTTCTGGAGACATGACACACTGTAAAATATGATTATGCACATGTTTTTCTTTGGTCCACAGGGCTGCCCCAGACTTGCTAGTGATGGGGACTTCTGGCCTATTTTACCCTATAGCCATGGTGTCAAACAAACAAAACTGCAGAGGGATCAGGCAGGTGAAAAAGACTGGCAGGAAAACAGTTAACAGTTCAAAACTTCAAAAATTTCAAAAAGCCTGAAATGTGCTGTGGAGTTGGGGGCATGCAATGTGTCCCAATGAAATGGGGATGGTAGCAGGGGAGAAGTCACTTCCAGTTTGTTTTTCTAAGATTCATCTTTGTCATCAGCTTGCAGAGAAGGCAAGCACTGTTTTATGGATTAACATATATATGTCTATATTGTATCTAAACCACAGAGTTTGTCTTGCTTATGTTTCTAGATTGCAAGAATTCACAACATTTAGTTTAGGTGTATGGTGCTGGTTGAAAGAACTCAACCTCCTACCTTCCCATTCACTTATATTCCTGTAAACATACAGAAATCAAGAAATCAAATACATGTTTTACAGAGGTGAACTATTGGAAAACCACAGGTACTGACAAAACCCAAGTAATTTCGCTGAGCAACTAACATGGATTTTAAAGGGTAGTGCTATGCTCACTGGTGGTTATGGCCATGTTACAGCTAACACTTGTTCTCCCATATTTTGTCATGTCATATTGGTTTGTAGAATGTCTTTATTTTTTGTAGGTTTTTTTTTTTTGGTTTGTTTGCTTGTTTTTAGTGGTACAGGCACAGTTTGAGCTACTTTATCCTGAGAGTATTCAGATGTGATGTTTTCTCTAAACATAATTTTGCTTGAAGTTGGCTTTATTTTATTTTGTTTTATTTACTTTTCTTGGGACGCATCCAGACCTGGTGAGTTATTAAAGAATAGAGCTGTACCAGCAGCTTCTCAAATAAGTAGCAAATCATCTAAGGCAAGTGAATTAATACAACAAAATTCTGGTGGGTCACAATGTAGATTACATAACAGGATCTTGCTGTAGACATATAGCTTCTTGACACATTACCTAACCCGGTGAAAGGACTCCTACATTCCTTGTCTTCTCCCTTTTACCCCTTCGTGAAGGAGCAATATAATGCATGTTGTCTGAGCCACCAGATTGGGATGGTCACTTTTAATTTGCTTTAAGGTTTAGCTTTCCAAAGCCCAGCCATGTGTCACAGCTAGTGGTACACTCTTGCCATAATGTGCAGAGAGATTTTGTTGAGATCAGATGGGAATGGCAATAATAGCAAATAAAAATCTAAATGAAGGAAGAGAGAGTAAATAAATTTTTAATCATACAAAATTTAATACTTATGTTAAGGAAAAGAATATTAAAAGTCATTTTATAGATAGTGAATTTATATTGGAGCTGATTTTAAAGTTGTGCAGCTTTGAGTGATATGATAATCATGTATTTTTCTCCCCCCTCAGCTGTACTAGGGGATTGAAATTTATATACTCAATAACTAGAAAAGAATCATAAAGGATCAGACTGGAGGAATCTGTCTCACTCCATTTTTTCCTGTCACTCCCATAGCGATTTTAATATTTTTCTTATATCTCTACTTATTTTCAGTGCCAAACATTGTTTTCAAATACAGTTGGCTTGGAAATGAGTACTTGAAGCTGCAAGCTTGTCAGCAAACTACCATGTTTCCAGGTACTACAATGAAATCTTTAGCTGTAAAAAATATAAAATAAAAATAGTATGCCAGAGTCTCCTGCCAGCTGTAAATGCAACTAAATAGTCTTCTTGTGTGCTTTAATATTTTTTAACTATTTTAAACATCTGACTCTTGCTTTTTTGTCTTCGTGCCAAGGGAAAATGGATTTGCAAAAGCTAACATAACGGCACATTTATTTCTTTCACCATTTTCAGATAGGAATTAAAGACAGGACAGTCTATTGAATAGACTGCTAAGTTGAGAGTCAGAAAATAAGTTTTATATTATCAGTTCACTGAGAAAGTCTATTTGCTTTCCTATGCCTCAGTTTCCCATCTGTAAAATGAAGATAATGTAATTTATCATCCTGTGCAATGTGCTTTGCAGTTTAGAGCTGCAAGATAGAGTGAAGTATTATGATGAAATATTTTGAGCAAAATATTGATGAGTTTAATTATTTAATTTATTGCTTGTTATTTTTTTTCCATGCTTGACTTTTGACGTACAAGCTGCTCTCCATTTTTTTTTCTGTGAGCTGTGGCTTAGAGAAATGGCTGATGTATTGAGCTCCACCCAGAAAGTGTCGTGGATTTTGTGTAAAAACAGTAAGGCCAAATTGTTACAGATTTTCAACTGAAAGTGCCAGTGAACCATTTTCAGCTGCCCATAGCAAAGGGAGGAGGATAAACATAGAGCATCGACGCGCTTTCAGAATTAGTTTGGAGTCAGCAGACAGATGTTCCTTTGTATTTAAAAATGAGACAACTGGGGAAAGAAAAAGCTGTAATATACTTTTCCAATAGTAAATGCCTCCTATCATTTTTTTCAAAAACCTCAGATTTATGGGCATTTCCCATTTTTATCATGACCTTCTGCTTGACGTGTTATGATGACATGTTCTCAGTGTAGTCATTTGCTTGAATGGGAGAAGTTTTTACCTAAAGAGTCTGGAAAATTATGAGAGCAAAGGGAAAAAATTCTTCATGCTATTTCTCAGAAAACCACACCAGTTTCCAAGAAATTTATCCCAATTCATTTTCAGATATCTCACAATAGCAACTATTTGCTGGTGTTTTTATATGTCTCTCATATTTATTGTCCGATCTATAAGTTTAGAAGAAAGCAGGGGTGAAGGTGAAGTTACAGCACTGAGGTGAAGCTGCTATAGATATTCCATGGGTTAATGCAGGTTTGTGAAATGATGTGGACAAAGTTTGATGTCAGAGTTTCAATAGCTAATTTATTGCTGTTGGATGCTTTTTCTCTTCTCAGTTTTCTGAATGACTGTTCTCCATACACACCTTCCTGAGTCAAGGAGCCCATAAAGGATCCACCAAGGGTGAGCACCAGGTTTGCATTCCTGTTCTGAACCAGCCTCTGACTTTGGCTCTAGAGATTGCCTATGCACTCAGATATATCTGATGTGAACTTCAGTAGCAGTAATAATGATTTGTCTGTCCAACACCTGCGACTGTAATATAATTTATGTGTGTTTTAGGTATAAAAATATATGTTAGAAAATACTTAAGTTATAAACGTGTTTATACTCAAAAGCCACCTACTTTAAAGGAAGTGAGAGAAGATGTGGAGGTACCAAATTCAGACAGAATATTCTGTTCATCTCTGCATTCACAGAGGCTATGGATCAAATACCTTAGCTTGAAGGACCCCCGCATTCTCAGGAAGAGGTATAAATACTTACTGGACACACCCAGCAGCTATTTGTGAAGCAATGTATGAAATCTGCATTACAAAAATCTGTCAAGAAGATTACCTTGTGACATCTATGAGGAGCTGAATGAATTGAAGCACAGGGACTGTGAGGAGATTACAGCCACCTTTGTGTTAGCTGACAGTTTTGGAAGGACTGGATGCATTTCCTCTCCACCTCTGTGCTCTGAGAGATGTGTCTGCTGCTTTCAGGGCTTTGGTATCTGCACCTTTTGCAGTAAAAGTGGATGGAGCTATACATTAGGTGGGAAGTCTTCCAGAATGACAGCTTGGTCAACCACGGTCTACCAGGTGGTCTAAGATGGAGAGCAGAGAGGGAAAAAATGGCCTTCATGAGACTATCTATATAAGGAGTTTAATTTTCTTTACCCACTGGAGAGAGCAGTGTCTAAGCTGAATGAATTATTTAGGCTTAAAGTGAAGGCATAACACACTCCATATTTAATACTTTGAATAGAAGGAACAGATTTTGTACTTTGAAGACTTGTGCTCATCAGTATCCAAGGACAGGAGGCTTTAATCTTTCTAGACGTGGACCTGTCTTTTCTGCCTGTTTTTAAACAAGGACTTTGATTATTTGGAGTTAAAAAGCTGAAGGAAGCTGCAAATCACAGATAAACTAAGGATACTGAGAAATAATTTCTGAAAGATGCTCCCGTGCCAGGTCAGTGTTTTCCCACCTTTTGATATAAAGTCTCGCTCCCATCACATCCTTCTCACCTTTTGACTTCTCCCTGAACATCTGCTGCTGCATCACCTCTTGGCCATCTAACCTCTACCCAGGAGCCTCCAGGAATCATTGCCTGTTCTCCAGAGTCACTAACAACTCCTTCTCTTCCTTCTTCCTAAACCTAGGGTTAGGGTTATTTTCTTCTTGACCCTCCAGTGCTTTATGGCTCTTTCCTGAAATGGTCCTACTGAAGTAAGCAGATATCTGGCACAGTTTATTGTATTGGACTCTGAACCTGTTTTGTGCCTGGGCCTCACTTGTTAGGAACTTGCATGCTAAAGTACTGCAGAGCAGTACTGTTTAGATAGTATGTCTGAGTGTATGGATCAACAGAAAAATGAGTATCAAAAGATTTATTATAACACAGGTTAGTTTAAAAACAGTAGGGTTCATAGTACCATTTATTTTGCTTTACTGTATGTACTTTTTTTTCTGTGTAATTTTTTTTTGTCCTCTCTATGAGCTCCATGTTATTAATACCTACTCATCAGGATTTTCACAGGCTAACACTGAAGTTTTAGCTCTAGTTTCTCTTTTGTGACACCTCGTCTCCTATCTTCCCTCCACCCCCCAAATAAACAAACAAAAAACCACAAACAACCAGCAAAACAAGAAAACAACAACAACAAACCTTCTGGCCTCTCCCTTACAAAAGGATGATGCTAAGGAAGAAAAGTGGTTAAGATATTTATCTTCATATCTTCTAGCCATTACACAATCACATTTGGTACTTTTGGAGAGCTAACTGCTGTTAATCATTTCGGGATAATAGGATGTGGTGAGTAAGTCAGTAATAGTATTAATCACAGAATCACAGAATCATCTAGGCTCGAAGAGACCTCCAAGGTCACCGAGTCCAACCTCTGACCTAACACTAACAAGTCTCAATCCATACCCCAAAGACCTCACGAGGTACAAAGATAGGAAGTATTTTGATATTGCCTTGCAGTCTTGCTTCTCAGTGAGTTTGCACAAGCATGGAGAAAGCTGGGAGTGGTAATCGATATGAGTTCTGTAAACAAGAAAATATTTTTTTTCTCCTTGAAAGAAGTGGTTCTCACCCAGCTGCTTGTGCAGCAGATTGCAAAAACACATCCTTTCACTGGGCATGAAGTATCCACCCTCCACACTGAAGTTCTTTTCAAGGTTACTCCTTGAATCAAGGACTCTTCGTGTCTTGAGCTTTACATAGTCCGCACTATTTACTATATCATGAGTATAGGATTAAGAAAAAGGGTTCTTGTTTAACAACAGGCAGAATAAACAATTTCTAACAAGATTAAAGCTTCCTGTACTTAGATGCTGCTGAAAACAAGTCTTCAAAACCTCTTCTTTTTCATCCCCCAAGACTATTGACTACTCCCAGTCAACGACCTGTCAGAAATCTACTGAAGGGACTGTGGTAAGAGTGAACCTTGAAAGAGTTTTTGGAAGTGACAGAAGCTCAATGGGAAACACTTGTGTTTGCATTGTGGTTTCTGCAACCTCAGCCAAATCAGGAAAGGACTTATGAATTGTAGAACCCAACAGAAAAGCTAGAGTGAAGAGAATTAGAGAATTCTGCCCTTGCATTTCACCATGTGGCAGAGCTGACTGCAGTAATATGCTGGACTGACTCGGTGAGAAGCACTCTGGAAACTTTCAGCTTAGTGGGAGAGGTTCATACATTTCTTTTATTGCATTCCGAACTTGGATGAAATAAAACTAACATAGTCAAATTCCCAGGTTGCAATCATTGACTGCTTCAGCTAACAGACCTATATAGAAAAGCAGTAAAACTTATGGCACAATGTCAAGAGAGAAGGCAACAAAAAATGGCTGCAAGGCAGCAGCAGGATGTGGGATTGATATGGGAAGAGTGAGCAACATTTTGTCCAAATAGATATAGGAGAAAAATCTGTAGAGGCAGAACTGTGCTGAAAGTACCTTTTGTGAAGTAGACCATGGGCTATTTGATCATGAATGCTTTAGTCTTATACCTCAATAGGCACATGTCAGTACTTGATCTAGACCCGGATGACATTTTCTTTCAAGGAACAAGGTTCTCCCTGTGAATTTGCAGTACATGGGATCTTTCTTGTGCAAGTCTCTTGCCCAGGTACTGACTGACACAGCATTATTCTTTATCAAGTCAGAGATTACACTTACACAGTGAAAGAAATATAATTGCAGACCAGCTGAAAATTAATGTTATAGTCTTACAATCCATGTCACAATCCTGATGACATTTGTAGTACAATATTATAATGATGTGGAGGAGAGAATAATTTTAATGGTTGACCTTGGCATTCAAGTAGCATCTAATAGCTGCAGCTTTGCACAGAAGATGTGCCAATGTTTAATTTCCAGATGTGGGTTTAGAATGCCCAAATTTAGTGCCTGCATAGAAATTTTGCTTTGGTTCATCTGATGGGCAAATACAATTTATATCATTAACATATGCATTTTTGTTCCAACTGCCTTTTGCAATAAGAATGAAAGCTCCCAGCTTGAAAGTGAGAAGCTTCATACAACCTTCTACTCTCTCTCATGTTAAAATGAGAATGGAGAAGGATTATGAACCCATACTGTTGAATTCAATAAACAGAACAAGGGAAGCCTGTCCCTGCAGAAAATAGAATTGTAAATCAATAAGAGAGTGATTAAGTGCAGAAGAAACAGAGCACTCAGTAGGATTTGCACTAACCATGGAAGTTTAGTAGCACAGTCTCCCATCTCAAACACAACTGGGGTTTAGTTAAACAATATCTAGTGGCATAATGCCATGGATCAGAAATGGCAAGCCATGCTCAAAACACTCCCAGGGTAGCCAAATTCCATTTTTCAAATGGAAAAGTTGAGGCACAGTAAAGAGGAAAATGTTCTCTGGGAATTGGTTTTCACCTAGGTCAAATAAGTCTTGTTTTTGATTTGGTACGTTAGGCTGGTCTCTGAATAAAGCAATTGTCTTCTGTACAGTGGATCAGTATGTTTCTGTTTCCAGTGGAGTGCACTGTAGACAAAACTAGGCAGTAACTGAACTTGTTAGAAAATACCAACTGCCAGGTTTGTAGCTGTGTCCTTGATTCTTGTACACATATTCTCTAAGTCAAAGAGGTGGTTCTGCTAAGCCTCACAGCTGGCATCTAAAACCTTTGTCTGGTTTTGCTTTGGTTTCCATTCCAGGTGCACACCCTATTCTGAAAGGTCACCATGAAGGAGAAAAATCAGCTTGGGATGTGCCATTTGTGAATACATCTCAGAAGAAAAGAATGCCACTGCAGCATGAATTTCCTATTCTCTCATGAATCGAGATACTGCTAGGGAAATGTGAAATATTTTTAGCCATGAGGGCTTGAGAATTCCCTAAGGATGTCTGTGAATAGGCTTGTGAGATCAGCCATACTCATGCTTGGATGACAGTTTCAGCTCTAGTCCAAGACTGAGGACAATGTAGATGAAAGGCAAGAAAGAGAGTAGGAGGAGGACATGAAGACAACTGTCAAAGAAGAGCCACAGGTTAAAAAAGGGAGCAGAGGAAATGACCCTCAAGATGGTAGTGGGAATGGAGCACATACCTCCAGTACTGCCACCTACCCTTTCGCAACATCTCCATTTTTTTTCCCTTTTCTGTCTGATTGAATGAATTCTGTCTAATATTAAGCAACAAATTAAGGATACACTTTTTATTACATGGTCCTTGTGAGGTTAAGACACCCTTTCCTTCATTGCATACTCTGTCCCCTTTGAAAGAGAGCATATTAAGAATGCAAAGGAACACAAATATGAAAGCAAAACATTGGCAAGGAGCACAGAAACATTTCAGATACTTGTCTTACTCTTTTTCACTGGGAAGCATTGCTTATTCCTCAATAAGTCTCCATCATTACTTTTTTTAAAGCTTCATTTCTAACCAATGACAAAAAATTTTCCTTATATGTCCCACCATTACACATTCCATTGACATAGGGACCAAGTGGCATTATCTGGAAAGGAGAGCTCACCGTCTAGATGATTTCAGCCAATCAGAGATGATGATATTGTATTACCAGTTTCATAATATAAATGAAAAAGATGGCCTTCATTTTGATGAAAGCTGTAAAGTAGCTATTGTGCTTGTTTTGTATTGCAAGGCCCAAATGTATTATTTATGCAATTTTCCTTTTGAAAGGAAAAACTGAAAGAGACTATTTCATTTTACAGCATTCAGTCAAAGCTATTGTCTCATGAATGTGAACATTCCTGCATTTTATCAGCTTCAAATGTAGAAGGCAACTCACAGTTCATACATAGAAAGGATTTTTGAAAGTTTGAAAACTGCATTTTAAAAAAGCTAGACCCTAATGACTCAAGATATTATTTGTGCATGTGTGTAGGCTGAATCAACACTTAGCCTATCAGAATGTACACAGAGTAACGTCTTTTTCAAGGTCTTAAACAGCTTTGATTGAATCTTGGTGTACATTAAACTGATAATGCAAGCAGCCTGCAATACACTGTATTCATAACAATAGAATACATCTTCATTTGTAAATATACACTTATATGCCAAGTCAGCATCTATCTAGGGATCTCAAAGCCACTTATCAACATGACAGCAGCCTCATGTTATTGCTGTAATACAATAAATATTGCAGTTATTTTGCAGATGGGGAAATTAAGGCATGTAAATGTGAAGTGCCCCTAACTTGCTTGGGGTTATACAGCAAAGTGTTGATAGTGTGGAATATATTCTGGGGATCAGCCCATTAACGCAGTCTGTGACACATGGACTCTATCCCTTGGACCTGGTGATACTCATGTATATGGAGAAAATGCTTTTTACAGAGAGATATTGAGATTTTTGCCTGTCCTTGACACCAGTAGAAATTAGATGCTTGCCCTTGAACATTCATACAAAGAGGTTGGTTACTCCTTGGTAGAGGGCCACATTAAAGTTTAAATGTATATTCAACCTCTTCCCCTATGTACCTAATTAAAGGCTCGCAGACTTAGATAAATCCTTTTCTCACTTTCTTTATTTCCTGGTTTTTTTTTCATAAAAAGCACAAAACCCCAAAAGCAAACAACATAACAAACAATTTTAGTGCAATGCTTTTCAAAACTCTTAGAAAAAGAATGCCTAGATATTGTCATCCAACTTTTGCTGGCCCAGCTGTGTATTTCCCAATGCTCCTTTACTTTTTTTTTTTTTCCTGGGATAATGTATAAATGCATAAATAATATTTATATTTATGTATTTAAATTTCTGCTTACCCATTTCCCTGTCTTGGAATAAAAATGAGTGGAAACAGTCAGTCATATCCTGACTTAAGTTATACAATTAACTTCTGCTAAGGGACCACAGTGGAAGTGGATGACTTCCATGAAAGTTAAATATAAGTTATTAAATTAGAATAACAAAATAGAAATTGGATTTGTATTTGCTGTTTTCATACACTGGTAGATATTTCTGAGCACTAAAGAAATATATAAATTGTTTATGTGGATGCTCCTGGGCAAAAAGTCCATGACCATAACCAAAATCAAATGCATGGTAAAATTAGTTTCAGGTGGATGTAGAAGTATTGACATTGTTGTTTAGAACAAAAGCCCATATATTCATTCACATTATGAGACACCAATTGTAGCAACATTGCCAAAAGACATTTGCAGAGAGTCACCATCCAATGTTTTCTTTTCTACAGCCCCTGATATATTTGGCTTCCTGGGAGTAAAAGTGTTTCTATCTAGAAATCAGAATCATAGAATCATTAAGGTTAGAAAAGACCTTCAAGATCATCTGGTCCAACCATACCCCTACCAACAGTGTCACCCACTAAACCATGTCCCTAAGCACCACGTCCAACCTTTCCTTAAACGGGTGATGATTCCACCACCTCCCTCCCTGGGCAAACCATTGCAACATCTGACCGCTCTTTCTGAGAAGAAATGTCTCTCCTAATTTCCAACCTAAACCTCCCCTGGCACAACTTGAGGCCATTCCCTCTAGTCCTATCACTAGTTATCTGCGAGAAGAGGCTGACCCCAGCTTTCCACACTTCCTTTCAGGTACCTGTAGAGAGCAATAAGGTCTCTCCTGACCATCTTCTTCTCCAGGCTAAATAATCCCAGTTCCCTCAGTCGCTCCTCATAGGACTTGTTCTCCAGACCCTTCACCAGCTTTGTAGTCCTTCTCTGGACACACTTCAGCACCTCGATGTCCTTCTTGTAGTGAGGGGCCCAAAGCTGAACACAGTACTCAAGGTGCTGCCTCATCAGAGCAGAGTACGGGGGAACGATCACCTCCCCGCTCCTTCTGGCTACACTATTCCTGATACAAGCCAGGATGCTGTTGGACTTCTTGGCCTCCTGGGCACACTGCCGGCTCATGTTCAGGTGAGCATCAATCAGAACCTCTGGATCCATTTCCTCTGCACAGCTTTCCAGCCACTCTGTCCCAAGACTGTAGGATTGCATGTGGTTGTTGTGGCCAAAGTGCAGGACCCGGCACTTAACCATGTTGAACCTCATCCCACTGGCCTCTGCCCATCAACCCATCCTGTCCAGGTCCCTCTGCAGGGCCTTCCTACCCTCTGGCCGATTGACATTTCCCCCCAACTTGGTGTTGTCTGCCATCTTACTGAGGGTGCACTCAATTCCTTCATCCAAATCATCAGTAAAGATATTAAAGAGGATGGGCCCCAACACTGACCCCTGGGGAATACCACTGGTGACCGGTTGCCAGCTGGATTTCACTCCATTCACCACTACTCTCTTGGCCGGTTCATCCAGCCAGTTTTTAACCCAGCAAAGAGCATACCTGTGCAAGCCATGGGCCTCCAGCTTCTCCGGGAGAATACTTACCTAAGAAAACTGTATGGTAACTTTCTCCTATAGTTAGTATATGCAATAACAAAAGTCAGACAAAGTAGGGTTACATTGAAATACAGGGCCAATTCTGTGCTGATCTGGTACAGACATGAAAATGAATACTTGTCATGTAATCAAATGGAACAAATAATGTAGAAGAAAAATTCTGATTCACTGATTGTAGTTGTGCTAATGCTAGATTACAGTTGTCTGTCAACTGTAAGTACTGGCACTTAATACTTTGGGTACTTACTTTCCTCAACTGCCTCAATTTATATTTTAAACTTGTTTTTTAGTGATCATTCTTGCCATGGGAATTTACTTGCTCATATATCCACAAAGTGAATACACGGTGAGTGATAATGCAGTGAATGTGATCTTTTTAGAAGTTCAGATAAATGCACATCTATTTTTTTTATGATTCACCTAGATTCATCTTTTAGTGATGGCATAAACAAATCTGCCATTTCCATCCCTGTGTCTCCAGCAATGGCAAGAAATATAGAATGTAGGAACTGGAATTATCTTGACAGGCTAGTCTTTCTTAAAACCTTCATTTGGTTTAATTATATTAGCTGTATTTATATCTCTTGCATTACAGAAATTAAATATTTTGCTTTTGTTACAGGTGTTTCTAGGATTTTCAGGGTTAGCGTGCCACTTAAATTATCACAAGCCTTTTATTTCTGCTGAGGGATAAAATATACGCCGAAAAATAAATCTGTTGGCATATAGTATAAATTGCTGTGGGCTAGCAATTTAGCAACAGATTTGGGCAACAGGTATTGCTCTCTGGCCAGCATTCCTGTAATTGTCTGGAGCAGATGGCTTCAATTTTGTACCCAGTTATTCAGTCTGCAAAACAGATATCACATATTTGTTCATCAAAACTTTTTTTTTGGGGGGGGGGAGGGATACAAGAAAAAAAATATATATGTTCAGATTCTCCATTTTGCATTTGAATATGGAAGCTAGAACTGTCTGAAGAATGAAGACAGGTGTCTTCTCATAAAGCCTCTTTTCCTTCACATACAAAATGTAAAAATATAGCAGGAAATACTGAGTTGTTCTTCATCAAACTTACAATGCTAATGTTTCAGTTTAGAAAAAAGATATGCTTAATACCTAACAGTGATGAGTAAGAGTTGTAATATAATTCCTTCATATTGGTGTTGTGTCTTTTGCTAATGTGGAAGAGTTTCCCCTTTTTATTTTGACTTTTCTTTTTCCTTTTTTTTTTTTTAATGTATTTCTTTTATGAAGTAGAAATTTCCATTTTTTTTCTTTCCTCTGCACATTTCTAACTTCATCGCTCTAATAATGAAATAATAGAAGCGAGTAAAACAGGAGCATGTTTTGTCTTCTGTGCAGTCAGAATCTGAAAAGGTCATTAGGTGTCACGGAACAGGGACTGCTCGACTCTGCATGGATGGGAAGCTCTGCAGGGCCAGTGCTGAGGTGGGTAATGTACATCCATATAAATCCCAACATTGACGACAGGGATGGTAAAGGAACCCCCAGAATCTAGATTGTAAAAGCCTTGAAAAAAGACAAAGGCATAGAGGAACCAGATGAATTGTGAAGCTCTGGCTTAAGCTAAATTGTCCTCCATAGTGTTGTAATTCCAAACATTAAACAAAGACATATAGAGTCTAGAGTCTTTCTGTCCCTGAGAGGGACTAAATTCCCTCTACTCAAGCAAAATCCTGACAAAGAACTGTGTAATAAATTCTAGATGGAACGACAGAGACATCTCTTGTTGGGAAGTTATTGTATATTATTTAAGACTTAGCAATTGCTTAGCTACATACGTACTGTTGCTTCTCTGGTGGGGTAACTTTCACATCCTGGTGAGAAAGTTTACTTCCTTTACACCTGGTCTTGTGTACTATTAAACCATCACAGCAGTTGCTGAATTATTTATCTTCTTTCAGTTGGCAAAACTAGTATTCTACCCAACACGCTCCTTGTCTGAGAGGAGAAAAACAGTTTGAGAGAGAGAATGCATTACAAAATCTGCAGCACAAAAGTTTACATCATTAAGCATTTAGGGCTTACCCAGAGAGCAGTGGCATGCAACAGCAGTCACGTCCGTAAGTGATTTTTCTGCAATCAGAATTTCATTCATTACCCAATTTTCATGCAAGTCCCCTGGCATTTGAAATATGTTTCAAGGTAGGCTTCCCAAGGGCTTTTCCCATCCCATAATAACTGATTTGCAGTGTCCAAAGGCAGATCTAAATATCTTTGGCTCAAATTACTTAAGGCCTGCAAAGCGGGATCCTCTGTCATCCTCATCACATCTCACACATACAGAACTGATAACAGATTAATATCTGCTCTGCAAATATTTCATCAGTGTCTTCAGTTAAGGCGCCTTGCATTATTTTTTTCTGGGGGCACCAACAGAAGAACAGGGAGGGGCTGAAGGGAAATGTATTTGCACTCTACAAGAGAATGAGGAGGGCATGGCAAAGAGAAGGAAAGGGGAAATAGAAGAGGGTTTCTCTTAGTATTACAGGAAAAGCAACAAAGCTGGTCCTGGCAAAGTTCTCTGCTCCAATTATGTATACACTTTTATTCAATCACTGTATTGCTCTGTGTCTGACACTTGGTCAATAGTGCAATCTAGCACTGATCAGAATAAAACAGCCATCCTAGAGCACCTTGGAATTTCATTAGTTTCTTTTCAATGTTGTCTTTATAACTAGATGTTTACTTGGAAACACAAATTTAGAGAACAGTTCTGTGCTTTGTCGCATAAAATTCTGATACCCTAAACAGTGTTGTAAACATGATTTTCCCATTAGAAAAAAATGCTCTTATATGATATGTAAAAAAAAAAAATATATAATCAAATCCACAGATGGATTCCTCATCTCAGAATTTCGTCTGCTCTTCCAAGTTTTCAGAAATTTTAGAGTTTTTATTCTGGTTATTACCAAAATGATCTCATAGTCTAAGTCCATCTTCAAAACCTTTATTAAATGATATTTATTTATAATTTGTATTATAAATATTTTATAATATTAATTTATAATAATAATTTATAATTTGTATTATAAATTTATTTATAATCTATATTTATTTATAACTTTAAATCTGTGACTACTGTGGAAGTGTCAATGAACAGAAATTTCTTCCACAAGTTGCCATGACAAGCTGGATATAATTCTGTTTGTCCTTTCTTTCAATAACTGTTTTGTAATTTTGAGGTAAGTGAGAACAAAACAGGAGACAGACCACTTCTTAGATTCTTCTGAAGTAAACGCTAGCTGAAATTTTTCATAACTGATTATAGTATGGGCACCTTTGAAGTCTGCTCCTAGGTTTAAGAGATAGTTGAGACTGCAATTTTAACTGTATAGAAAATTTGGTAGTAAATTTGCACTGTTTTAATCTCTTGGTACTGTCTATAGAACTGTGATTAAAAATACAAGGGTTACTTTACATGATGAAGACAGTTGTGATGAAGTGCTGTTTGTTCCCAGGGTAATGCAACCAGAATGTACAAATAGCACTTTATCTGTTCTATTTTGTTTGTTTATTTGTTTGTTTTCTCCCATCTCTCCTACCTATCTCACTGCTGTACCACAGACTGACTCATTTTACTTGTTTATATTGCTACCTACCTTTCCTGGCACTCTTTTAGCTCTGCTTCTGACCTTGGCTGCACCATGCTCACAGCAAGATGCATCATGAGTCCCTGTTGACAGCCACCAACCAGTAACTTTTTCCAAGATAAGGTGAAAAAAATATGGTCTGGCTGGGGGATGATCCAGGGCAAGAGAGTGGCCCTGCTTTGAAAGGTTGTCTGAAAGGGCATGTTTGTCCCCAACTCTGAGATCAAATCCAAAGTAAACCTGATTTCTCTCTAGGCAAAGGCTAAGACAATCCTGCCGAGCCATCTCTAGTCCATTGCATTAATCTCATCTATAAGCATCTTTCTTAAAAGTCCACTGAACCACTCCTCCTCTATCTAGCCAACCCCTAGAACAAAAACAAGGAACAACTTTTGACTTATCTTATTCCTCAGGCTGAGCCAGGCAATTTAACTGAAACAGAAAATGAAAGGATAAACCAGAAATGCCTCTGTGATAATCAGCTTCTTTCCCTATTACCCCCAAACCCTCTTGTGATATGAAAACACTCATTGTGTAACCTTGTCTTTTCATATCCTTCATACTTTCTTTCATGACATAATTTCATCCTTAATTTTTGAAGCAGTTTCTATCCAACATTTCACTGGTTTGTTTTCTGTTCAACAGCCCTTATGCCATATTATGCTTTTGATTATTATCTCAGTATTCTTACTTAGCTCCTCATATTTTCATACCCTTCAATTATCTTGGCTTTTCTCTCATAGTTTTCACTTTCTTAGTGCTTTTTTCATGATCCAGAGGAGCTTTTCTCTCTCCAGTTTTCTGCTGCAGAATAGGTCCCTTCTATAAAATCAAATCAAATTTTTTTTTTAATTTTCTTCCTCATTTGCCACTTTATTCCATTTAGTTGTTTTATTTTCCTTTTACGTATCTCTCTTCATTAACCCCTTTCTCTGGGTTCTTGATTATACTTGAAGCTGCATATTAAAATGGTGCTTGAGAAAAAAACTAGTCAAAAATTGGTGATCATATGGACATCTTTGGAGCCAACCTTCAAATATGATTGAAATTATTTCATACTGTGGAAACCGTAGCATTCTTCTACATTGATAGATGAAGAAGTAGGTCTAAGTATCAAAATGAAAAGAAGCAGGGAGGAAGGACAGTGACCTTTAAAATCCATTGTGGGTAGCTCAAGAAATTATATTATTATTATTATTATTACTGTTATTGGGGTGTGTGCATTGTGCATAGTCTTTTACCATTGTCTTGTCAACATATATTGAAATTAAAACAAGCTATAAGCACATATCCAATTAATGCCAAGATCAAAAAAGCCTCAGTCCTTAGGTGAGTTCTTCGCCTATCACAGGTGTGCTGGAAGAGGTTTTATGCAAAAATAGGAAAGAAAATATCCCTAAACCCTTTTCCAAATATGAAGACATCACCACTAACTAATATCTTTTTTTTTTTTTTGGTTAGTTGGTCGGATTTTATACAATTCCATAGCATTTAAAGGCCTAGATATATCAGTGACCTCTTATTTGATTCTGCATTCAACCTTCCTCTTAGGGGTGAAGCATTTTGATAACTGCATGTCCTTGTGTCCTGTTTCTTTACTGAAGTCAGGGTCATACCTTTGCCTTAAAGTAATCTTACATAAAGTATGAAATGTAGGACACCTGAATTAGACCGAATACCTTTTCCATCTGCAATTCTTTTCAAGTAATAAAACTTTTCTACATATCAAAGTGGAAAAAGTAGTCAGAATTTTATGAGGAACAAGTTTTCTGTCGTGTTTAAACACAAAATTTAAATGGAAGTACATATGCCTAGCAGACGATTGCAGAGCATGTTCTGGTTCATTTTTATGTTTGCTTAGTTTCTCAAACAACTTTTGTCAGAAGCACTTTTAGCTTGAAACTTTTTATCTAGCTCAAATACCCTGCAGAAATTATTGAAAGGCAAATAATGACACCTCCAGCTGATGGGCTGGGAAGTTGAGATGCAAGAGTTCAGTATTTGGAACCACATCCTGGAGTAGATATTTTAATATTTTGTAGTCCTGGGGGTATGCTGGCATACCCCAAAATTTCATTTAATAAAATTATACCTAATACATGAGACAACAGGTCTCCTTGACTTCCCTAAGACAATAATTTATTTAGGGAAGGCAAGAGACTGCACTAGGATGGCCTTGGTATGAGAACAGTAGGAACCATAGACACTTAAAATGAGTTTAGGAGTAAGTTGTGAAGGTTTCTGCTTGGGGTTCATCCTTTTGTGATTTGCTTGAAAGAACTCAAGGTGAAAAAGCAGAAACCTCTGGGTTTTACCTGGTTCCAATGTTAGTTCAAATTATCAATCAGCCCAAGTCTGTAAAAGCATTTTTATGCCTATTTGTATTCATTATACCCATTTGTACTTATATGCCCATTTGAACTCTTCTTGAACAGCTTTGCTCTTGAAACCATCTATATTGATTATGATTAAGAGCAGATTTCTGCAGCTCTACCTAAGAATAGCTTATTTTAAATTTTACAGTTTGTTTTGTAAATGGTTAGATTGAAATTGGCTTCTTTTTTCTTTTTCTTTTTACTTTTATTTCTTCTCAGTAAACCATTGCATAGCAACACATTTGGACAGAACTGCACAATTGCTACAGGTATTAAATGAAAATAATTTGATGCTATTATCAAGCTAAAGGACAGAACGATTAATATGTTGACTACAAAAATTATATATCATGAAGAAATAAAAGAGGGGACCATGTATTTTGCTTCACTGCCTGTTCTATATTAAACCAATGTGTTTTCTTGGACTGTGAATAGTATAGGCTGCTTCCAAGGAAAGAGTTTGTAAACTTTCCTACTAGATTACGTTTACTTAATTTTTAATTTTAGCTTAATTTTCTTTCCAGAACAAAACTGAAATGCAGATGTCTCTAGCAGGCAACTACAGCAGTTTCAAAACTGGTGATGTCTTTTTCTGGTTCTGATAAATTTGTGTTATGGTACACTTTTAGTGGGTGAAATTTGCGAGTATATATATTATGAGCATATTCTGAGAAATTGCTTCCATTTGTTTCCAATAGATTTATTACTTTTTGACTATGGTGGCCTTTTCCTCTCTTTGGTGTTGGTAGTGCTTTCCAAAAGACAAAATAAAAACAAAAAGTGGGTAAATACTAGCCTTTGCTGAAGTTTATAGAGTGAATCTAAAGTAAATGCTAGTGTTAAATATATATATATATATATAAGGTTTGATCTTTAAAGATAAGACGGGCACTTCACCTATAGTTCTTCCAACAGTAGATTGTGATGGTCCATAGCTCTCAAATTATAGTGACAAGGTATTCTTTATGGAGAGTTTTGTATTTTTTAATTTGCGTGGTCTGTTTGACTACTGGAAAACTGTGAAGATACATCCAATTACTGATCATTTTAATTTCTAAGGAATAGAGTTGGATGTGATTTCAGATTATCACTTAATTTTTCCGTGACCTGTCGTTCTTTCTCTAATATCTCTTTACTTCTTTTGAAATTCAGCAAAGCTTTGTGAAAGTAAACTAATCCTTTTGAAGTGGTAAAATACTAAGCTGAGGAGTGCCACACAGTGAGAGACAAAGAATCAAGCCTAAATGTGAAAACAGTCAGATGGATTTTCAACACACAGAGCTATGCAAATGCTCTTTCTGCAAAACTTCAAAATATTGGTTGTAATGGACTCCAGACTTCAAGTAAGGTGTTTTTAAAAATATTAGTAATATTAGTTAGTAAACTAGTAGTTTAGTTTTTCAGTAAAAAAAATAGTCTTCAACAAAATTCTCAGTAGCAACATTACCAGCTAGCTTAAGAAAGTAATGAATACTAATATTTCAGCCACATCATATATACCTCAATAGTTAATCCCCTCCCCAAATTATCTGAATATGCTGTCAACGAAACAAACAAACAAGCAAGCAAAACAAAACACCTAGAAAGTATTGTCCAAGAGATAAAGCAGAGGTACAAAAATGTCAATGAGGTCAGTGTCTGTATAATCGTCTGCACAATATAGAAAAATATGCAATGTGTTTTAAATACACGCTATAACAAGGAAATGTATAAGGGTTTCCCTGTCTGTCCAAACTAGAATGAGGAACAGTGCATTAGAAAAACAATAGTAAAATATACATATACACCATATACACCATATACACCATATACACCATATACAGCAACTCATGCTGGACAAGTAGTATAGTATGAAAGTGCATTTACGTGGAACTCTTATCCGTGTTGAAAAGATTAAAATTGAGCTGAGTTAACTTTCCACTCTTCTTTCCATTTATCCAAGTTGCTGTTATAAAGTCAGATAGAGGAACTGAGACATCAATTTTGTAGCTTTTTTTTTTTTTTTTTCTTTCCTTCCCAGCTATCAGACGTTAAATTTTGTACTGGGCATTCAAAGTTGTTTTCTGCCATGAGGGTAGAGGCCTTCACACCATACTGAGGTCAATTGGTTTAAAATGTGCTGAAGGTAAGAAATACGTAATATTTTCCCCCACCTCTGTGGGGCTTTCAAACTATTTTACCTCCTTAGAGTCAAGTGTAGAAAGTCTATAAAGAAATGAATTATTAATGCTTGATTTTTTCTCAGCAACAGAATCTCTTTACCCAAGGAGTAGCATTTCTTCCATGCTTTTGGACATTTTCTTCCTTATATCAAATTCTGACCCTTTGGTAAGGTGTCTTCTTTTGACTCACAGATTTGCTGGCTTTCATAAACACACTGCCTTTACTTTTAATCAGTGCAAAAGTTCAGTTTGGGGAGCTTGGTGGTCAGGTTATAATCAGAACTACATCTAACAGAACACTGGCAAAATAAAATAAAACCAAAAATCCAGTATGCAGAGAAATGTGGCTTCCAGATGAATATGGTTGGAGCTGTGTTTTTAAAAAGGTTCTGCCTGCCCCCATTTGCACAAATCTCCATGTGTCGAGGAACAGAGGGATGACAGAACAGGTGGTAGCTCATTGACAAGTGTTACATATGCTTTCTGCTTGTTCCAGAAAAGTTATAGTGGCATTGCAGGATACTTCTTTCGACCTGGATTGTTAGCTGGTGTTAATATTCTGTGCATAAGTGCTGATGGTTTCCTATTGAGTCATTAGAGCATGTGACACTAGTTGCATTACACTGGAGATGAGGGAGAAGAGAAAGGCTCATCAGAAGAACCTTTCAAGTTGTCTGGGCTTGGATGAAACTCAGACTTTTTTTTTTTTTTTTTAAATAATATTAGTTTCTTTGTATAAGCTGTTTCCGCTCAAGGCATTAATTCTGACCTTATTCAGACTATATGGGCTGTAGTTTGGAGCTGTGCAGAAAAAACAGCTTGCTTATAAATAGAAAATAAAACATACTACTAAACATTAGCCTAGAAGTTAAGCACTCTGTTCATGATTGATATGACTGTGATATGGCCATGAAGGCCATCTAAATATTTCTCCTCATATTCATGAATTTAAAAATCTCATTTTGCAGACCAAATATAAAACCACACAGAAAACTCCAGAAAGTCCTATGATCCATGTAAAGTTTTGGGTGGAGAAAGACTTTGAACCCAAAGTTCTCTAAATAAGAGACTAAAGTAATCATCTTGATATTTCTTTCCTCATCCAGCCGACAGAAGTGGGCTGAGATTTAATGTAAAGAAAACAGCAAAGCCAGTGGGACAGTTCTGGTCCAGAGGTGCAGGTTAGTCTTCCCCAAACCCAGAGAAAGTGTGATGAGAATCATTAGACAAGATGAAGTCTAAATATCCCTCCCAAGCGAGGCAATGAATATTTTCATTCCTTCTGGTCCAGAATAGATCCAGTGGTGCAAAATGATGTAGTAGAGGATAAGATTCAGGTTCAGTGTTGCTGAACCCTTATGGAAGGGTCTTGGGACCATTGGGAGCATTGTGTCGTCACTGCAACATACAGTGTACCAGGATAGGGAAGTACCATTTCCAGACAGAATTAACCACAAAAGGAATTCTCTCCCTTAAAAAATGACCCTTTTTGCTTCCCTCATGGAGGAGAATGCTTGAGATATTCTTGCATAGGTCCCTGCTTTTCAAAAAACATTGAAGTTTCTGTCAATGCACATCTCTACCTCTGAACCCCAAACCACACTTTTATTTTCTCTTGATGAGATGGAACAAGAAGGAGCATATAGACATACATATTTACCATATATATGTCATGTCAAAACCAGTGATTTTTATTCATTAGTGCTCTTTGGCTCATCTCTAGTAATTTCCAATACCTTGTTAAGTATTTAAATTCATGTAAACATTTTTATCTGTTATTTATTTATTTGGTGTATAGCCTTTCCCATTTACACAGAAAGACATCAATTGTTATAATTAAATATTTAATTATTTTACATGTGAACACATGCAAATTAGGTTATCAAAGCCTGCTTTGTTTTTGAATTTGTATTTCTTGAATATACCTATTCTAAAAAACAAAGCCGAAGACAAATTTCCTAGAAATCTCAATCATGGAGCGTTTTTCCGCTATCCCAACAAATATTGAAGTGCTCTTTGAGAGGTGGTTGACTTGCAGAGCAGATCAGTAATGCTTCAGTAATTACTATGTTTAGTGAAAGTCCCACCATTTTCTTTCTTTTCTGCAGCCACTCAGTAAAAGTAACAAATCCATTTCCTTCTGTACAGAATTTTTATCCCAATTTAATATTTGAGACAGTTTTTAAAGTCTCAGCACTGTACAATGTATCAGTTTCCTGTTTATGTTTCACATATGTCTTGCTGAGTGTGCTATAGCACTCATTACTGCATTTTTTACTCTTCAGCAAAGAGAAAATAAGAAGCCACCAGAATACAGCCCAAGTAACATTGTCTAAACATATGATAAATCTTGTTTGATATACTGTTCTAAATCTTGTTTGATATACTGTTCTGAATGCTTCAGTGAACATTGTTACATAGCTCACTCGTAAACTGCTTTAAAATCTATTACACTCTTTTTAAAATAATACTTTAAGAAATTCTTTTAAAAATACCACTCGTATCCAATAGACCCAATCCTCCTACAGAGAAGAGAGAAAGAAACCGTTAGAGTCCAAATGTTACTCTACAGTAGAATATTTTACACCTTCTTTTGTTAGCATTGTTGACTTCCCAGTTCTTTTTTTCAGAATTTGCTCCTCCACTCCTGCTTTGCTTTGCTTTTCCTTGTGTATTAGGATACAGCTAGGGACAGGGATATGACATATTGCAGATAACATCCTAACATATTAAATAAGGATGTTCAAACATAGTGATAGATCCTGTTGTATGATGATATATCAGCACAGCTCAAAGATAGGAATTTTAATATATTCTATTATAGAATCACTTAAGCTGACTAAATGATAGCTGTGGGGGAATGGAATAGCTTGCAGCTTTTGGAAAGGGTTAAGAGACCTTGCAATGGGAAAGAAATATCCAGGTGCTAAAGGGAAACAGAAATAACAGTTGTAGTTGAAATTAACCCAGTAAGGAAAAAAAAAAAACGAAGTCACTGATCTGTTTGAGCAATTCTTCTGAGAGACAACTCAATGAATGCTCCTTTGATGAAGAATGAGAGGTACTAAATATTTGTGATACTCCAAGACAAGCCTTCTGAATGGCTCCCAATGAAAATTTTCATATATTTTTCCTGAGTGTAAGCTATTAATACTTGTTATTAGATACTCTGATGGTGTCAGCCTGCACAATTTTTCTTAAACCTTTAAATCATATCTCTGCCATGTGATAAAGAACAAAACCTTTCCTAGGATGATGGAAAAAGGAAGGAAGAGGGTGACAGGTATGATTGGCTTATCTGACCTGCAACCTTACATCTGATGATTATGTTAGAGAGTGATGCGGAAGTGCAAGCTGGAGGTGAGGTAAATGTCCCTGGCAGTCTTTCCTGATGTTCACTCTCTGTCACCCACCACCCTGGATCCGTCAGATCTGAAGAAGGACCTGGGGTGGGAAGCATTCACAATGGATTGATTATACTCATCAGACTGATGCCCATGGATAGACATCTGTCTCTCTTTTGCTGTTCTAAGTGGGCCATGCCTGGGAAGGGTAGCTTAGTACCATTGAACTAGATAGAAATTATGTTGTAGGACTCATACCCATACAGAAGATGGGCTTGGTTGAAGGGGCTTGTAGGTCCATTTTATTTATAACTCATCATTTTGAACAGTATTAACTGTATTAAAATATTTTCTTTCTTCAGATACAAATTATTGAATACTTTAAGTATGAGAAGGGTCTATATGCCTTTGCTTTAACAACAAAGACAACATGCTTTAAAGAGCAAGGCCTCACTTAAACCAGATCTCTGGAAATAATGGCAGAATGTGACTTAGGAAATCCAAGTAGGAACCATTGTGGCCACTTCATACCTAATGCAATTACTGCTGTAAGTTCTTTGGGGCAACAACTAGTTCCTATGTTTGTCCAACAGGATGGGTGTTGAAGCTCCTCTGGAGGAGGGTGTGCTTGGACCAGCCCAGTGAAGAAAGCTTGCAACACACGGGCCAAGCTCTTCACCCATACATTGTACTTTAGGACCTTCTGTTTTGGTGGGCTGAATTTGGGACATCTTTGTGTCTGACTTCTTGTACAAGACAACCACATCTTTTCACACCCAGACTTTTGCACAAAGCTCCATGAAGTGGGTCCCCCACATATGCTATGGACTTGTGCTACTTAAAGTACTTAAGAGTACACTACTCATGGCATTTACTACAGCATCCATTTTCTAAAACAGTTTGAATAATTAGATTATATAGTTTTTCATAAGCTGAGATACCTAGAATTACAAGACACTTTCGCTAACATATTTTAATGATGGAAAGTATTTACTTCCAA
>NC_139720.1:68487559-68730796 GCF_964211835.1 Anser anser
TGTGAGGTAGACACTTGTTTCCTTATTGACTTTGGCCCTCTAAATTTGTTAAATGTCTGACCACATTTTGGGAAGAACTGGGTCATTAGCTGTGTTGGTTAAATGTGGCCACGATGAACAAAACTCTAAACAGACTACATAGACATATCTGATATACTGCTGTATTCCATGGAGTTGAAGACACTATTTATTTGTATGCTATACACACAGGTGTATTTGCATATCAAAATTGGGTGTTAATAACAGCTCATGTCTCTCTTTGTCAGAACCTAACAGTCAGGGGGCAGCGTGTAAGTGAGGACCTCACTGTGGGAGGAAAGAGAATCACCACTCAATTATTTATTTCCCAGGAAATGCCAGCTTTTCCTGCCAACCTGGAGCTAAATCACAATAAAAGACAGATCTCCTGACATACACAGAGAACCAGAAAGGGTTGATTTCAGAGAAAACCAAGGTGAAATAACTCACAGTAGAACCTTGCTCATGCTTACAGCTCCTAATGGTCCACATGTCCTTCCCAATCTATTCATATTTCTGCAAAGCTCCTAGTGAAAGAGTCAACCACATACTCTAGATTTTTGTTTCATGATAGCAGTGCATAAAAATCAATTGCAGTGTGGTAAACTGGGAAGGCTGTTGCAGACTGACATGCCCAATTCTAGTAGAGTTTTAGAGGGCAAGATGGAGCATGAAATCCCACAACTAAACCCCAGATCTATTCAAGATACTTAAATCACCCATGCTCCTAAATCATCGGAAGGAGAGGTTTACTTGCAGTTCTTGCAGTAAATATTTTTAGGAGAAATAGGTTGGTATGTGTAATACTGAATAAAGAAATTGGTTTAAAGCAGGTCACTTGAATCCTTGTGTTGACTGGGAACCACCAATTTTTAATACATATATATTTCAGAATTTTGCCTTTCAAGAGTCCTGTTAATATTATCCCCTTTTTACTTTATCTGTCAGCATTGTGCCCCTTTATTCACTATCAGTTTTCAAAAAATAGACAAAAAAAATGGATGGAGAAACAAAAATGTCTGAAGCTTAAACAACCTGAAAGGGAAGAGATTCTTAATGTCTTACATTCTAGCAAATATTCTTTGCTGTGCAGTTTTCTTGTTTCAAATTTAAAAATTAAAAAAACAACAACAACAAACAAACAAAACAACAACAACAACAACAACAAAACATTTCTCTTTGAACATTGTCATGTAGGGGGAGAAAAAAAAAAAAAGTATCTGCTATGGAAAATCCTGAATTGGGTCTACAACACTTCTTTTTACCAGTTTGGTGTGATCTGGTTTATTCTGTCATACAGATTTTTAAGTCCACAAAAAGTAAAACAGCAATGAGTGGTCACCAGAAAATACTTGTGGTTTGCTATTAACTCTGTCTGTTCAGAGCTTACAGTCAGGATTGCCAGTAAAGCAGACTGGTGGCTATTGCGCCAGTAGTGTGGGTAGGAATGTGGAGAGTAAGTGAGAGAGATAAAACAAGAAGGGGAGGAGAAACCATCAGAAAGAACATGGGTGATATGGCTGTACTGATCCATGAGACACTAGCAGGAGGCAAAGGTGGGAAGAAATACTGCAGGCATCTTGAATATGGGCAGTATGAATGTGGGAAGAATGAGTCAAATATTAGTTAGCAAGTATTCACTGCAGAAAGATTTAGCAGGCAAGGCTGTGAGAAGACAGGAGTATTTGAATACCAGATAAGAAAATAGTTTGCATCCCAGTTTTATTTAGACAGCTGTATAATATTTTTAAAATTAACTGTACTGCAGTGCATATATGTGGGTTGGTGTAAACAGCAATAAAACACTGGTGTGTGCATTTCTTACCTGTGTTTCTTAGTTCTGATGCAGATGTATAACTAATATTTTCATTCAGCAAATGCCTATGGGTAGGAAGAAAATGTAGCTGGTTAAGAGGCTATAAGCAGTTTTAAAACGCTTTCTTGCATATCTTCATGAGCTTTGTATTTTTGAATGCTGAGTAAGAAGATATTCCCTCTACAAACATGACTGAGGTAACCATAAAGCTTAGAGTTCAGGGTTTAAATACAGGACCCCTGAATAATATTTTCTAACAAAAAATGATACTTTTTAAAGGAAAAAATACTAAACAGTGGTTGTTTTACAATGTCTTCAAGAGATGAGTCCATGTCTTAAGTTGGTATTCTCTGTGTACCATGCATACCAATGTCTGGTGCAGAGAGTTTCAGGTTGTGGTAAATTTAAAGAGAGGTACTGGTACCATTTCTGTTTCCACTTTGGGTAGTGGAAGTAGCTTTTTACTTGTTGCAGACTTTCAAGTGAGCTCATGAGGTTATCACTCACACCCTGTACCTTCAGTCCAGAAGAAGCTGTAGCTTTTGCACTTACCCTGCTGTGCTCTGTGATAGCTATAACACATGGCTCATGCAGACAGATGGAAAGCTGGACTGGTGCAGAGCACAGCACCGAATGTGTGTGTATTTGCAGTAAGCGTGTGAAAAGACAGAATATTATTTTAGGGTGAAGTCTTTGCACCTATGCAAAGTGCATGGTAAGTGTATAGGAAAAAAAACAATGTTGAGGTTCCTCTGTCTGGAAAGGTTGTTGGGGGAAAACAAGGAGGGGAATTTGCACTTTAAGTGAATGAGCTTTACAGATGAACAGAAATCCTGTGAGTTTTAATTAGAGGAGATGGAGGAAAAGGAACACTGCCATCTGTGAATAGTGACATGGAGGTGAAGGTCAGTACTTGGCCATTGTTGCTAGACCGGATAGTGAAGATAACACATTTGGGAGCTCTCTGTCTTGCATTTCCAACATGTCTGCTAACAGTTGGTTTGCAGATGGGTTGTCTGTATGCAGAACACAATGAAAGAAGGGTCTTCTGTTCCTCATACCTACATCAAGAAGTGGAACAAAATGACAGTAGAGATATTGCTTGATGAACAAACTTAATTTTCAGAAAGTACTCCATGGGTGTCTGCAAGACTTTGAAAAGTGTAATGTTCTACAGAACATGACTTTACTGTAGACATTTGCTCAATGCTTAGGTTCCCAAGGAACTGATTAAGGCCATGGAAAAAAAGTTTGAATTCTTTGATGAAAGCTATTGCCTGCTGGATGGATTGATGAAGTATGCAGCTTAAAAAAAGAAAAAAAATATCATGAAGATGAGATGCCATTATGTCAGTTATTGTGGCCCAAGACTTGATGTTTCAGACTGCAGACTGAAAATTAATATCTTAAATAGCGATATGACAGTCATCTACAATAAATGTAGGTTGTAAACAGCTATGAAGTGGATAGTATATTGCAGTGTTAAAATTGCAGTGTTAAAGAAAACCTAGAAAAAAGTAAAAAAAAAAAATCATTCAGAGATCTGTAATGCAGGATTTACATCAGCTTTTGTGGTATTTTGGGCTACCATTGCAAGACACAAGACATCAATTTGAAGGATATTTTTCCTAAATTAGGTCTAATTTCACTCCACAGTTGCAATTTGCCTTTTCCTTCTACTTTTGTTGCAATTTCAGGAGATGAAAAAGGAATCCTCATTTCTATTTTGTTTAATCAAAATGTTTCCCCAAGTACATGATTTGATCATGCCTAAAGTGTTTTTATCTATGATTTGAAGACGACTTAAAAGATGATAAAAGCGTTGCATCCCTATAACTCATTGTTTTCTAACTCGTATTGATCTTCTCTAAAATCAGTGTGATAATGTGACTCCCAGTGATAGAGCACTCACTTTCCAGAGACCTTAACCAGAGAGAAACATATAGTCACATTCATTCAGGTTAGAAAGGACCTCAGGAGACCAACTTTGTGCTCCAGCAGGGTCAACACAGAACTCAGATAGGGTTACAGCATCAGGTTTTGCCCAGATGGGCAAAGCTGAAAACCAAGGTTGAAAATCAAAGCAATAGGATCTACAGAAGACAGGAAGCCATTAGTACTTGTAATTAAGGACAGAAATATTTTACATTTTAGTACTTGACATATTTGAGCTTAGCACAGGCTAGCTCTTTTATCTCATGATCCTGTTCTAAAAGCATTTTGGCAAAGCAGGTGGCTAAGAAGGGTGTCAGCAAAGACACAGCTACAGTTTCATCATGTAGTCTTGGAAATGCCTTCCACTTCCTTATCAAAAGGGCATTGAGGTCAGCAATATCACCCTAGAAGGACTCACTGCCTCTTTTGCTAGGGCCACAGCTTGCCTTTGGAGCTTTTACTGAAACAACCCCGCACACCCCCACACACCAGTTTTTCGTTTTATATGGCACAGGGTTTCATGTATTGCCCCATTAAAACACTTCCCTTTGTTAGAGTTCTTGTTCCTCTTTAATTAGGTCCTCTAGAATGGCATTCAAGAATAGGTAATCCTAGTGTTTTCAATTACTTCTTTAATCACTGTTTCAAAGTAATCACCATGCAAAAACCTGTCCCGCGATTCGGGCTCTAGAGTCAGAAACCTCCCTTTTTCTGTGGTAGTGGAGGTGTCTGAAAAATAACCATCTTGCATTTTGTTTTCAAAACTTTTTATTAACTTTGCCTTTTTATTTATTTATTTATTTTCACCTACTTATTAAGAGGATCTGAGGTGGAGGAGGGATAACATTTCCTGGATGCTTCAAATTTCCCTTCTTGTTTTAGGATTTTTGATTAACTCCTCAGTTTTAATGATTATCATCCTCTGCAGAATTCACTTCCATTAAAAAACATCTTTTCCAGATCTGATTAAACTCTCTTTATTTAGTTCTTTTTGAGCCCTTTGTGATATGTGGAATCCAGCAGGGCTACAATTAACCAGCTCCTCTCCTTAGAGAGTAGCTTGAAGTCACTTTTTAAAAAACCTATAGAAAAGAGTTAAATGTGTGGTCTCCACCTCTGTGAAATTTGATAACAGCTCACCAAACTTTTCTGAGAAGACATGGAGCAGCTTTTTTTATTTCTATAGAATCCGTTCAGCATGTTCTTTCCTGTGTGGGCTTCAATTTTATTCTTTTCTACTAACTTTGCTTTCATGGATACCAGATAAAGAGAATCAGTTGACAGTGATTCAACATTCATCCTTGGAGTATACTTTTTCTGCTACCAAATAACCAGATTTGGCATGCAAAAATCCCAGTACATTTTATTCAGAATGTTTAGAATACCTTGGAATTTATTTCCACTTTTTTTCTGCTGTGTGTTCACAGTTCTTCATTTTAGTTTAGGCAATTTTCAGTTAGATCCATAGGATGGCATCTTCGCATGGAATGCAGGTCGTGCTGAAGTGGATGGAGAACATCTGTGTGAAGGAGACATGAGGACAGAAGGTGTAACCTGCTTTTGCAGATGATGAGAAAATATTCCTATAATATTCTCAACTCATCTTGAGCAAGATACCTTGTTCTTTGTCCATTTTGAAAGGGGCAATTTTTTACAACTGGCTATTACATTGCAATCTCAGGTTCTCTCTCTCTCAAGCCTTGGGCGTGTGTGACTACTGCAGGCAAGATGTCTTCCTTAGCTGAGTGCACTTTTGGGAAATCTGTCTTATTTTGGGAAATCCAGACTTCTGGAAGTCAAGAATGCAAGTCCTTCAGGAAATGAAGAATCTTCTGGCTTTGGAGGTGTTGGGGAATTAGCCAGTGAACCTTGCAAGCCACAGAAGAACTGTTTTCAAAGAGCAGATGGACCTGATTTTGGTGTTTCTTATCTTGGTCTTCAAAGCAAGTAACTCATTGTTTTCTTAATATGCACTGAAAGAAATGGTATGAGCATTCTAAGCATGACCAGGAGTGCACACGATTTGCTTCTAAGGCGAGAACCATCCCTGGGGTGTAGAAAAGGGAAACACATCTTACATTTTGAGCAGTGACAGGAATAATAGGATTTTGGCAGTACAAAATTACAATAAATTGTATAGAAGATATTTCAGGAAAAGGACACTGTGCAACTTAAGGATGCCTTCCACTGAAGGAGTTTTCTCTCCAGAAACCCACCTTGCTTGCTGATTGAAGCAACATAGTACACAAAATATATCTGTTCAGATGGGCTGTGCAACCACACAATGGCAGTTTTGCCATAGAACTTGGAAATGTGTGGTGGAGCAGTTGGTGCTAACATGGGACTAATGCTTTTGTCCTCTCCATCCTCCTGGTTTCATCCCACAAATGAAAGGATGTTCTGAATCATGATGTAGTCTAACCTGGGACGTGCCCGCTGTTTAGAAAGACTAGTCCTAGAGTAAAAGTTGAATGAAAATTTGCATATTGGTAATTAGCACTGGTAAAGAGAGTTCTGACTCTGAGATGCCTATTTCCCAACAATTTGCATTTGTTTTTCTCCTAGTTTACCCAGACAAAACTTACTGAATCCCATTATAAGAAACCCAAGCAAACTAAACCTTTTAAATCTGACAGTAGAGGTCATGTCTGAGACCGTTGCTTGCTGAGGAGCCGATCATACTCCATGTGCACTTGCAGAGAAGCTGGCTGTGCTGTAGACCATTGGGCAGTAACTCATACTCAAGGTTTTCAAAAATAAAGAAATAGAGTTCATACCACACTAGAGAGTTGTGATAAATCTCCCCTCTTAAAAGTGGGCGAGGAACAGACTATGCAAAGGAAGAGAGAAGGCTATACTGTACACTGGAGTCCTCCTTATGCATCTGAAATTTCTGTACAATACTTTCTCATATGTTTTGTTATGTGTTTTAGTATGCTAGATGCTCAAAGATAGGATCCTACTCTGTTTTGTTTACATATATAAGAAAAAGCTGGGAGAATGAATCCATTCCAGAAGTGAAACTTGGTAGTAATAGCTTCAAGTTTTGAAATAAGTAAATTTTAGAAGAAGCAGATGGCTAATAATGAAGAAAAAATTGATAAGTGAATACATGATTTACATTTATTTGAGAAAGTTTCTTTTGATGGTGTTACATATATTTTCTATAAAACTGTGTCCCATGTATCTGTGACCACTGTCCCTTTGAGCCAACATAGATCGATACTGCCATAACCATGTGCTTTCCCTCCTGTGTCAGTCCTGCCCGATCATTTCAGCATCTACATTTATGTGGAGGAAGTGGTAAACTTGATCTCAGAAACCAATCTGGGTTAAAATAATGGACAACAATATTAATTAGAAAAAGAAAATCTGTGTTAAAATAATGGACAAAATATTAACTAGAAAAAGAAAATTGTAACCGAAGTTTTAAACAGGTCTCATCCCCACTCCCTGCTCCAGTTCAGATAACCCCTTTGAATGGTGGTGACAAACACAGTGTGGGGTCAGAGAGTTGCTTGGGTGGGTGGGAGGCAGAACAGCTTCTTTTGAAGGTACAGTATGATGATGACTCTGAAGCAATGATCTAATAAACATGCTGAGAGCTCTGAGCCAAGTTATGTTTCTTGGCAAAATATGACCTTTTTTTTTTTTGTTTGTTTGTTATTATTTATTTATTTGGTAAATGAGTGCCAAGAGACTTTTGGGTTAAAGATCCATCATTGCTTTGGTCTCATGTGGAAGACTTCAACTGTAAAGTCCATTCACCCCTCAACCCCAAATTTTGTAATCTGAGGTAACCCCCAGGTGATGCGTGTGTGTGTGTCAGAAGTAAGTAACTGAGTGACAATGAGCTAACAAGGGTCAAGATATATAAGTTCAGCAGATGTATTACAGCAGTGACTCAGGAGGAGAGCATATTAGTAAATTAGGCTTTTGCCAGATGTAAGAACTGATCCTTTTTCAATTGGATATCATCTGAAAGGTCAAGAAGTAATGAAGCATGGGCATATAGATCCCCTATTGCCATGTGTTGCTACAAACTCTTATCTCATAATGCACTAGCAGTTACAAGATACCAAACATAATAAACTATCATCCTGTGAGTGTCCTAGGTGCAGATCAATGGTCTAAAGAGTATTCTGCAAGAAATGTCAACGGATGGAACAGTAAAGAAGAAACATTTTATACTGAATTCCCTAATTTTATTGTTTCAGTATACTTGCAATTTTCCAGTATTTCACATTCCAGTGCTCTCCTGTGATGAAACTGAGTACTGTTTACTCTTGAATAATTATTGAGAGATCAGAAGCCAAATCCTCTTCTGATTTACACCAGAACACATTAAGCTACTTCTGTTGATTTTTAGCTAATTTGGAGTCACTCCAAGTGCATCCTGGTGCAACTGACAGGAGACTTTTACCCTGTATCTCTCCAAGAAATAATTTCCTAGATGGATACAAGTCCTGGTACCAAGGTAAATGTGACAGAAAATCTATGATTAGGTTGGATTGACTTCCACTCTAGAAACCTTTTTGTAAATACTATGTATAAATACCAGAAAAAATGCTGTTTGTTTTATATATCTGTGGATAAACACAATTTTATTAGAGCTAACAATATGTAATAAGGAAAGTAGCCATTTTAAGTAACAGATGTCTTATAGCAACCCTCACAAAATAGGGAAAGGAATAAAACAATCTTAAAAATATTTTTGAAAATGCAGTTTCTTGTTATCACTAAAGGAAGACCTTGTTTTCTTTTGCTGACCATTTTCAATATCTTGATCCTTTTTGTTGAAATTGTACCTCTTCTGTTATTAAAAACCATTCACTAAGGGTCACACATTCTTTGGTTATTTTCCACTTATTTAGATGGGCATGCATTTTGTTGAATTTGAGGGCAGATTTTGAAACACTTTTTCTAAGACTTTTCTATGTTGTTCACATATAATAAAGTGATTCTCTTTATTTATAGGTGCTTGTATACATAGTCTAATTGCTGCTTCCTAGTTTTGAGACAAAAAACATAAGTTCTCCTACCTTCCTATTATGCCCTCAGTGATTTAGTAAATCATGACAACATTACAACTCTACTTATTTATGTATTTATGTATATATGTATTTATTTATTTATTTTGAACTTCTGCTTTCCTCAAAACAAAAGGAAGGATGGAAACAAGCTTAATCAGTTGGACTAGGTCACATTAATATAATAAAAATTTATACTTTCTCTTCCTGATCATTACAGATTATAAATTTATGAGGGTTTTTCAAGTGCCATTATATGGTAAGATAATATTTAGTATCAACCATGACCAACTGCTTTTCTACAGAAAGCTTTTCTATATAGTGTTTTTTTTTTCTTTTTTTTTTCCTGAAATCCTTTGTCAGTAGTTATTTCTGCTTCAATTAGTTGTATGTGTATAGTCACTTCTAAGCTTGTTGAGATCAGTTGCTCATTTATCAAGATCATTGCAAAATCCCAAATTCTTGTGTAGCTGGTGTACTTTTCCACAGATGCTGATATATACCTTGCTCTATATCCATTTGGTCCCTTCTTGGTCCCTTATCACTTACACTACTGTAGACAGTGTTCCGAATTCCCATTTATTACTGCTAGTAGTGATATTTTGGAGATTTTCTCTCAGCACCAATACCCTTTCTCACTTTGTCCTTAGTGAAGCGTAGAACAAATTCCAGCTAAACCTTTAGTGTGAAGTGTATGCTGCAACATGATGCAGGAAACTTAATCTGTGTTCTGAATATATGTACGATTCAGACATTATCAGTCTGCAAGTACCTCACTGCTGTGGGCCAGAGCTTCAGTCTAAAGATTTTCGTATGACATCAGTTGCCTGTTAGTTTTTTAATAACGTGGACTGGGCTGTTAACTATTTACACCTCTACCAATGGCAGTTACTCAGCTAGGAGCCCCGCTTAAGTCACCAATGAAAGTAAAGCGCTCCATATGTGATTCACTCCAAGAAAATATTAGTCAAGAATTCCTATCTTATTGCCATCAGTTTTGACTTTCTACTGTTTTCTAGCTCAGAGTATTCGTTCCATGTCAGTTTTACTCCAGTCAGCTGTTTTATCCCTAATATATTCTCACTCCCCAGCAACAAAGTCTTAAACCCCACAAATAATAGTATAAATCAACTGTAATGTACTGGAAGACATGAATCATAACATGTGAGACAACACCCTTGCCTACTTCTGTAATTCAATCTGATTTACTGAGAAGAAAATAGGGAAAAATTCTTCTGCATTTTGCTTTGGCTTCTTCTATTTTTGAAGTCCATTATTGGTAACTAAGCTGCAGTCTATTTATGATTAGAACATCTATGAAGTTGTACATGTACTGTCAAGCACCAGTGAAAGCCACTCTTCTGTGCAGATTCTTACTAATCCATAGAGTTTGCTTAAAGCTGAAGGGTTCTTACAAAATTAACCTTGACTTCAGCACAGGGTGTCTTAAATTGTGTTCAGTTTCTGTGCATGTATTACTTCAGACATTCTAGTGTACAAATAAACTATATGTCTATATATCTTGGGACCTACTGAATATACTTTGATATTATGCAAGATCTTGTTAACTTTATCTATGTTTCATTGCCTTTTTGCAGAAAGGGAGAAGAGAAATTGGATCAAGGTCTTGGTTTAGTACTATGCATCAACAGAGTGAAAAAAAATCAAAGCCACATTAATAAACTAAATATTACCTCCCACTGATCACTGGCTACCAGGCAGATAGAGTTCTTTCTGATGGACTCCTAAGAGGGTCTTCAATAAAGTAAAATTGTGAGTTTGACGTTTCTCTTGCTTGCTGCCAGGAAGGTCTAAATTGACTCCCAGTTGTTTTCCAGATTAATCCATTTGAGAGTATAGAATCTGGCAAGAGTATTTTACAACTTTTTGAAAACATGTTTAGGCCTAATGTAGTTTGGGGTATTTCATGTATGTGTGCCTAATTATGAAACTCATATCAAGTACAAGGTATTAGCATGAATGCTTAAGGAGACTGGATAGAAATAGGCAAAATATAGTGCATAAAAAGTAATGCTCAGCTTGGATGAGGGACAGAGCCAAAGCATCTGCAGTGTTTTTCTGAAATGGTGCCATGTTTTAAAAGTTATGACTGCTTCTGAAGTACTTCTGTTCCTGGGGGCCTGCTTCTTCCCCTTGTTTACACCATTTTTAGCTCAGTTGACTTGAGAATTAATTATATTCCTGTAAATCAAGCGAAGGAGGAGACTTTGGCCCTATCTTCCCTGTCAAATGGAGAAATGTAATAACTCTCTCGTGCAGACTGTAAAAGAAATATGAAGATAAAATGAAGGGTCTAAGAGTTTAGAGTCCATCTTCAGTTCCAAACCTCTTCTTTTGAAGTTTGATGAAGGATATGACAGTTGCAAGAGTAAATAACAGTCCAGTTTTATAGGCAATTAGCTTTTGAGCCCAAAATGACTGCACTGGGACTTACAGGTAGTATGATCTAGAGCTGGTTGTTAATTTTTCAGTCCAACATTTTTTCCTCAGGAAGGAAGGAAGGAAGGAAGGAAGGAAGGAAGGAAGGAAGGAAACCCACAGTTGATTGAAATTTGTTTTTACCGAAAGGCATTGGTTTTGACTTTTGATGGATTTTTTTTTTTTTTTCATCTTGGTTGGGATTTTGAGAGAAAATAAGATTCAATCCCAGAAGGGAAAATGTCCTCCTCTTTGGATGATCCACAGATAGAGGTAAACAAGGGAATGAAGTTCAGAAGAGAAGCTTGGACACTCTCACACACCAGGCGAAGCTCCAACCACTGCACAACTGGTCATTCTGATCTTCATCCTCCTGTCCTTCCCTGTGGTCATCCATAATGGGAGGTAGCGAAGAGTTTGAATTTCTTGGGAGTCTTAGACAAATTGAAGTTCTCTGAAAACTCTTAATGTGTCTTCTGTCTTTATGATAGAAACCTCTGACTCATTTATGTTCGCCCTCTTCAGTTCTGACTGTCTGTGTACTTCTGGTCATACCTCAAGAAACCTACCATTATTTCTCAGGTTATATAATGTTTTTTTAACATACATTAGGAAATTGTTCCACCTTCCTAACCTCTCTTTACTGTGATCCAGAAGCTTTCACAGAACTCCAGCCAATTTTGATCTCTGTAGACAGTCTAATGTATGTACATGTAAATTACACAATATGCATTTTATACAAGACATGAAAAAATATTCCACTCCCTCATATTCCACCAAAGACAGGCATAAAAAATCTCTAGTAAAATATATAACAGCTCATTGCTTGCTCTCATCACAGTAGCATGTTATTCCACCAAAGGTGATGAGGAAATCAGTTAAAATTCCCAAAATTCCTTCTACTATAAGAGTAGCCACTCTCTGATATTGGTATGTTGCCAATGATATCTGAGAACAGAATATAACAAATAATATAATGCTGATCACACACACACACACACACACACACACACAAAGTGTTTATGTAGATTAACTTAGTTCTTAGAATTAAATCCTTGGCATGGCTGGTAAACATAAGAGCCATGGAGAATTTTTCCTTCCCTGGCTCTCAGTTGAGTTAGCCCTATAAAATTGCTCCACTATGGGAACACTCTTAGTGAATGACAAATCATATCACATGGATGCAAATACAACAAGGTTGAATTGGCACGTATCATGTCTGTGTAGAAATAGCCAAAACTGAAAACGGTTTGAAATCTCTGGGTGAATGGCTACACAGTAGGCTAAATATTTACTCAAAGATGATGAGAAGCAGAGTGCTAACTGCACTTTCTGAAATTTTAGTGACAAAATTATGACATTAAAAGATGAAACTTGTCCCTGGAGATGATATATTATTTATTGAATTTTAGGTTTGGGTCAAGGTTGATTTGTGATAGTCATGTGTGGTAAAATGACTGAAACTGTAAAACAATCCTATCTTGGAAATATTATGGATGTTAAACAATGGAATTTCACTAAATTCCTCTGGGACTTGTTACTGAAAAATTAGCTACTGGTTATATTTTGAAAACAAAGTTAGGGAAGAGCCTGCCTTATATAATCAGGAATAAATTGAATAATTTCTGTTTTTCAGACTCTTCAAAGCATTGGAGATTTTATTTTAATCTGATAGATCCTAATGACTTTTAGAAAGATGTTTAATGAAGAAAATCTCAAGTCATTGTCTAAGAAAAGCAGTCCAAGAGTATGCGACCATCTGTGGGCAACTTGGATGCACACAGACATTAATTTATCTACTGGTCATGTCTGGATTTACCTGACAAAAAAGAAAAAAAAAAAAAAGCTTTTTTTATTAAAAATGCCACTTTCTGATCTGTAGTGCTCAGGAGGGGTTAAGCCGTAATGTGACATCTGTTGGCTCAACCAATTATGTATAAGGCATTTCTGATGCAATGGTTTTGTTGGATCAGCCAAAATCATTGAAACTTTAATTGGAAAAAATTTCACAGGTCCAGATTTTAATTTCCAGAGAGGGACAGAAGAAGAAAAGAACCAAGTTTATTCACTTCAAAAGAGTCAGTAGTTAAGACATCCATCTGCTCTGAGAAGTCAGAATAAAATGCTTGCTCTAACCTCCTCATTTTCACTGGCCCATGTGGGTCCTTTAAAGAGAGGCCTTAGGAAAACCTGACCTGGTGAGTGAAATTGATTTTGGAGGGAAAGGTGTGTGTTTTGCATTAGACAGCAAGTAAAATGGAAATGCCTGACTAAAAGTAAGTTGTGGAAATAACAGTACAACAAGAAAGTATAATGCTTAATGTAAAGTCAGAGAATTGACCTGACAGTACTACTATTGAACTATGAATACTCCTGTAAACAAAACTCAGGGCAAACTCTCCTTAGAACAGAGCACACAGCAACTTTTTATGTCACAAAAGAGCCAAATTAGATTCATGAAAGTCAGCATCAGTGTGATTGTCCCCTTAACTGACACAGCAGACTGGCTAATCTGAAACCAGATAAAAGTAACAGTTTCTGATGTAATAGAAATTATCTAAAGCCTTGAACAGTCACCGGTTGTATCTGCATTACTGTGGTTTGATGTGAAAATCTTTGTCACCCTCACCTTGCTTCACACCATGGTGACTTCTCCAGATGCAGTGAAACATGAACATATGTTCCAGGAGCATACCTCATGACTTTGACTACTGATAGACATTTAACCCACAGGTTAAGGCTAGGGCTATTTACCAAGTTTCTGTAGCCTTAAACAGATGAATTTTCATGTCTATACCAAAACTTCTATGTAAAAATAATATCCCAACTAAACCAACCAACCAACCAAACAAAAGAACACAATTTTATAAGCTAATTATTCACATTTTCTAAGCATTAATTTCCTGAGCTACAGGTTAGGAAGATGTAAATTTTACAGTCTTTAATCTTTACTTTCCTAGCTTCATATCATTCTGATTTTTAAACTGCTGAACAACTACATATCATACCAAATGGGAGATGTTCAGTTCTTATGATAATCTTGGTATTTTAAAAAAAGTTTCCAAATAAGGTTGCAGCCCAGCTGGTTGGGAAACTGAGGCCTTTGAGATGGGATCTCTATACAATATCACTGCAAGGGAGTATAAGGAACATCACTGGTGAAGAATTTGTCATATCAGATAAAATTTAAATGTTATGAGAACAATTTTTTCATGAAGCATTTCTAGCATTGTGTATGAACTTAAGGTGTGGGGGGAATGTAGTTAATGATAATTAATTACTATTTCTTATATCTAAGTTTTCTCTATTACTACATTTTGGACAGCTGCCTACTTTGACACATCAGTGTTATGAGATGGTTGGATGTAATTTTTTTTTTTTTGTGGTGAATAAACTTGTAGCATTTGTGACGTTCAGGTGATTCGTAGTCCCATTGGAGGATGATGTTTGCTTTGGTGAAATGAGATTCTAGCAAAAATATCTATTAATAAATGTAACTTCTTATGCATAGCAAACTATTTTATATACTTGTAGCATGGGGAATTCTTCAAATGGTTTTCTTTTATGAATAATTGTAAAATTGATGTTGGCATCAATAACTTCTTTAAATGGCTCATTCTATATCTGAGTTACACACTTAGCAGCACAGCTCAGCTTTGATGAAACTTGTACATAATGTTATTTTATACTGTGTGATACAAAAGGAAGAAAGATGCTAGAAATGTTCAAATTACCTCCCTCTTAAATGGTTGGACAAAAAAAAAGGAATTAATTACAATTTGGTCAATGAGATTGCAAAAATACAAGGGAATAGACATTTTTTGTTTCTTTATTAGATTGCAAAAGATATTCAGAAAAGCAGAAGGGCAGAACAAGTACTGAAGTGTTGTCAAAAATGAATGACCAGATCTAGACAAGAAGGATTTTCCTGAAAACAGCTTTATTCTGAAATCTGTGAGTTTGTTATAGACTCTTTCAACTGTGACTAAACAGTCAATTGAACTTGTGATGTTATTTGGTCATGAGGCATCTTAATATACTAATTAGGATTCTCTCCACATAAGGTACAGTGTAGGGAGGTACAGCTAGACCTTGAACTGTACTGAAGTCAGTGTTTATAACCGTTATCCTCAAAAAGTAAAGCGTCTGTACATGGTGCCGTTCCAGCAGTTCAAAGTCTATGAAAAGGTTTTACTGTTAGGGCTTTAAATACCACTCGTGTCCCAGTATGGCAAACTGCCTACAGTTCAGTGCCTCAAGAGCTTTGGCAGATGCCAATGCCTCAGTTCACACAAAACACTTCACGAGTAGCATCAACTTCTATTCAAATTGATCAACAGAAATAAAATGGAAGGTAAGTATTCAAGTGTGGGCTCTATGGGGAGTGGGCAATCCAAGCAGGACAGAAGTCTATCCCTTTCCTCAAGTGAATAACTGAATAACTGAGAAGACAAAAAACAATTTTTTTTTTTTCTTTCCTGGGCTTTACTGAAAGGGAAATGGTCCTCTGTAATCTGCTTTAACACCCCCTTTTATCTGTGTATAATATGATCTCCAGTTACAGAGATTTTGCATATCATAATCAGAAAATCACATAATAGTTCTGTGGAAAGGACCTTTAGAAATTGTCTACTTGGATCTCCATGCACAAAACAGGGTCATCTACAGCAGGTTGCCATGGTTAAATATTTTTTTTTTTTAAGTTTCTTCTTATAGTTGAATGGAAATGCCTGTGTTTCGGTTTGTGCCCACTATATCTTTTCCAGTCACTGGGCACCAACACCAATGAGAAGATTCCGGCTCTGTCTTCTTTACACCCTCCTATCAGATATTTGTACACGCTGTTGAGCTTTCACTTCTCCAAGCTGAACAGAGTCCCAGCTTTCAATCTCTCATCTGATAGATGCTTCGGTCCCTTAATCATCTTCATGGTCCTTCGCTGAACTCATTCCAGAACCTCACTTGTCAGTCTTGTACTGGTGAGCCTGGAACTCCAGATGTGGCCTCATCGATGCTGAGCTGACAGGAACCATCACCTCCCTTGGTCTGTTGGCAATGAACTTCTAATGAAACCCAGTATGTTGTGGGCTTTTTTTTTTTTTTTTTTTTTTTCCAGGGCACCCTGTTGTCTCACGCTGAATTTGCTGCCCACCAGGACCCAGAATTCCTTTTCTGCAAAGCTGCTCTCCAGTTGGTAAACACCCTGAGTGTACTGCTGCATTGAGTTACTACTCACATGTGCAGAACCTGATGCTTTCCTTTGCTGGAGTTCATGAAATTCCTGTTGGCCCATTTCTCAAGCTTGTCAAGGTCCCTCCAAATGGCAGCACATCCAACTGCTTCTCACAGTTTTATATCATCTACAGACCTGCTGTCAATGCACTCTGCTCATCATCCAGATCATTAATGAGGGTGTTAAACAGTGTTGGCTCCAGGATTGATGCCTGTGTTATACACAAGCTTCCAGCTGGACTTCATGCTGTTGAATATAACTCTTTGGGCCAGGCAGTTCTGACAGACATTTTAAATGTACCTTAACCTAATCCCCTTTTGCTGAAGGTAAATCATGATTGGTTTAGTCTTTCCCATGCACATCAGAGTCCTAGGATTCCCGAAGCCAAGTTTTACCAGTAAAGACTGAGGCACTGAGGACCTCAGAATTTTCTATGTCTCCTGTCACCAGTCCCCTGACTTGTTCACCATTAAGCTCATATTTTCTAGTATTTCTTTCACTTTTAATAGACCTTTAGAAATCTTTTTTGTTGCCTTTTATGTCCCTTGCCAGATTCAGCTCCAGGTAGGCTTCACTTTCCTAATCCCAAGCCTGCATGCCCAAATATTATCTTTATATTGTCTTTATATTGTCTTTTGCCTCAAGATCAACTCCCCTTGTCCTTATGGGAGATTTCAACTTGCCAGACGTCAACTGGGATCACCACACGGCTGACACGAGCAAGTCCAGGAGGTTCATAAAGCACCTAGATGATAACTTCTTGGTGCAGGTGCTAAGGGAGCCAACTAGGAAAGGTGCCCTCCTTGATCTGTTGCTGGAGAACAGAGAGGGTCTTGTGGGAGACGTGGCAATTGGCGGCTGTTTTGGTCATAGTGACCATGAAGTGGTTGAGTTCAGAATTTATGGTGACAGAAGGAAAACTGCCACCAAAACTTCAGCCCTGGATATGGGGAAAGCAGACTTCAGGCTGCTCAGGGAATTAGTCAGCAAGGTCCCCTGGGAAGCTGCATTTGAAGGCATAGTCATCCATCAGTGCTGGTCAATCATTAAGCACTGCCTCCTAAAAGCACAAGATGAGGCTATTCCAAAATATCGGAAGGCAGGCAGGCGGGGCAGAAGGCCGGCCTAGCTGACCAGGGAACTTCTACTGGAGCTTAGGCAGAAAAAGAAAGTGTACGGATACTGGAAGGAGGATCAGGCGACGAGGAAGGAATACAGGGATGCTGTTCGTGTTTGTAGGGAGAAAATTCTCGGGGCCAAAGCCCAACCAGAGTTGAAGCTGGCCATGTCTGTGGGAGACAATAAAAAAGGTTTTTTTAGATATGTTAAAAGAAAAAGGAGAACCAAAGAAAACATACGTCCGCTACTTGACGGGGTAGATCTCCTCACAGACAATGACACAGGCAAAGCAGAGACGTTTAATGCCTTCTTCACCTCTGTCTTCAATGCTGATGATGGGCTTCGAGACCCTGGGTGCCCTGAGCTGGAGGACCACAACGGTGGGAATGACAAACTCCCTACCGACCCTGAATGTGTGCGGGATTTGCTGCTCCACCTGGATCCATACAAGTCCATGGGTCCGGATGGGATTCATCCCAGGGTGCTTAAAGAGCTGGCTGATGTCATCACGGGACCTCTCTCAATTATTTTTCAATGATCTTGGGAATCTGGAGAGGTCCCAGTAGACTGGAAGCTGGCAAGTGAAGTGCCAATTTTCAAGAAGGGTAGGAAAGAAGACACTAGCAATTACAGGCCTGTCAGTCTCACGTCAGTGCCTAGTAAAATTATGGAGAAGATGATCCTTGAAGTTACTGAAGTGCACCTGGGAGACAATGCAGTCATAGGTCCCAGCCAGCATGGGTTCATGAGGGGTAGGTCCTGCCTAACAAATTTGATTTCCTTTTATGATAAGATCACCCATCTACTCAACCAAGGGAAACCAGCTGATGTGATCTTTTTGGACTTCAGCAAAGCTTTTGACATGGTTGCCCATAGGATCCTACTGGACAAAATGTCCAGCATACAGCTAGAAAAAAACATCATACGATGGGTGAGCAATTGGCTGACGGGCAGGGCTCAAAGGATTGTGGTAAATGGGGCCACATCAGGCTGGCGGATGATCGCTAGTGGGGTCCCTCAAGGCTCCATTTTAGGGCCAGTCCTCTTCAATGTTTTTATAAATGATTTGGATGTAGGACTAGAAGGTGTGTTGAGCAAATTTGCCGATGACACCAAACTTGGAGGAGTTGTAGACTCGGATGAGGGTGGAAAGGCCTTGCAGAGAGATCTGGACAGATTGGAGAGCTGGGCGATCACCAACTGCATGAAGTTTAACAAGAGCAAGTGCTGGGTCCTGCACCTGGGACAGGGCAACCCTGGCTATACGTAGAGACTGGGCGACAAGATGCTGGAGAGCAGTCCCGCAGAGAGGGATCTGGGGGTAGTGGTTGACAGCAAGTTGAATATGAGCCAGCGGTGTGCCCTGGCAGCCAGGAGGGCCAACCGTATCCTGGGACGCATCAAGCACGGCATCGCTAGTCGGTTGAGGGAGGTGATTGTCCCACTCTACTCTGCACTGGTCCAGCCTCACCTCGAGTACTGTGTGCAGTTCTGGGCACCACAGTACAAAAAGGATGTAAAACTGTTGGAGAGTGTCCAGAGGAGGGCGACGAAGATGGTGAAGGGCCTAGAGGGGAAGACGTATGAGGAGCAGCTGAGGTCACTGGGCCTGTTCAGCCTGGAGAAGAGGAGGCTGAGGGGAGACCTCATTGCAGTCTACAACTTCCTCGCAAGGGGGAGTGGAGAGGCAGGTGACCTGTTCACTGTAAACACCAGTGATAGGACCAGTGGGAATAGCGTTAAGCTGAGGCGGGGGAGGTTTATGCTGGACATCTGGAAGAGGTTCTTCACCGAGACGGTGGTTGCACACTGGAACAGGCTCCCCAGGGAAGTAGTCACTGCACCAAGCCTGTCTGAATTTAAAAAGTGATTGGACTGTGCACTTAGTCACATAGTCTAAACTTTGGGCAGACCTGTGCAGTGCCAAGAGTTGGACTTGATGATCCTTATGGGTCCCTTCCAACTTGGGATATTCTATGGTTCTGTGATTCTATATCCCTCTTGACCCTACCCCACCTCCTGTATGCTTCTTCTCTTTGAGTTACGTGAGGACCTCATTGTTATCTGTGAAGGCCTTCTTGCACCTTGACTTGATTTTTCAAACTTTGGGATGGACTGTTTTTTAGCTTGGTGAGGCGAATCTTCAAAATCTAGTAGCTTTTCTAGACCTTCCATGGACAATACCCCCGAGGATTCCACTAATCAGGTCTTGCACAGGGCAGTCTGCTTTCCTGAAGTCTAGGTCTGTGATCCTGCTTTTTGCCTCATTCCCTCCTCTCAGGATCCTGAGCTCCACTATCTCAGAGTCACTGCAGCAAAGGCTGCTCCTGACGTTCCCATACCCACCCATTTCTTCCTTGTTTGCAAGTATGAGGTCCAGCAGAGTAACCACCTCATTATCTCCTTGATCACCTGTATCAGGTGATCCTTGAAGGCAGAAAATATTAAAGGATCATTCGTGTACTTAACTTAGGCTGTTGAGCATCCCAGATAATTTAGATGTCTCAGATAGGGATACTATGCAATAAAGCCATTAATTATTTATCCAGGTTTAGAAAGTATGACTAGATGGTGCCTAGACTTCCTATTCCACCTCTCAGATCTATGTTTTATTTTTAGTTGCACTTTGGAAAGTACTATATCTGTGGCACATTTGTAATCTTTGTTAAACGACTTTTATTTCTATTTTGGAGGTAATGTGAGTTCCTGCAGTTCAGCTTGTAATTGTCAATATCTTTACTGAGCAGCAAAGCAATGTCAGAAAAGTGCAAAAAGAACAATTGAATGAAATAGGTACACCCCTAAGAAGCTTAAAAGATGGTAAGGTCCTCTTGAAAATGGTTGCTTTTTTTTCCCCTTGTTTTGTCTGATTTCCCTCTTCCTGTCCAACACATAGGAAGACTAGAGCTTTTGGGACCCCAGGGAAGAATTTAATGAGTAAATGTCCTGTGTTCTACCTTATATAAATCCTGACCAAAAAAAAAAAAAAAGTTGTTAAAGTTGATGAGCTATAGATTTGAAGTATTTCTCTTCAATCACACATGCCTTGAAAAATAAGATAGAAGACAAAATAACCTCCAACTGAAATTAATAAAACTATCCTCTTGTAGTTTGGATAAAAAGTAAGGGCAAGACTTTGAAGAGCTGGAGTCTAAGACAAACTCCAAAATCTAGATTGGGTCTTGATTCTATTCTTCAAGCTGAACTCTCAGCATTTCTTAGAGGATGGAAATTTCTGACATGTCTTGAAAAGCAGGTCTCTTAAAATGCATTCAACATCTTATTCCACAAGTGAAACACTGATTTGAATAAGGGTCCTGAGGTCTCTTCCTATATCAAATGAAGTGTGGCATGTTCTTTGCATTGGGTCACTCCCCAGCTAAGTGCTATGGTGCGAGAAGGGGATTAAAGTGGATGGGAGAGGGAGTGAAGGAGAAACACCTTAAGTCTCCCTTTCCCCATCTGTGTCACCCAGAAAATCTGTACTGCATTTCAAACTTTACTTTAAAGATTTGATTAAATATTTTTATGTGGTGCAACACATTTCTTCTTACCCCTGGGTCTTCATGAGTGGTCATACACTCAAGATTTTGCAACTTTTCTACTTCCTATATTCCTTATAGGGCTTAAGCCAGCACTTGGGTCTAGTAGTGTACTCATGTGCAAACGTTTTTTCCTAATTCATCCATATATTTGATATTTCCAGATATTTACAGAAATCTGGCAGACCTACAAAAAGCAAAACATTTTAGTCTCTCTTCAAAATTTACATTGTAGCAAATCCCGAGGCCTGGTGACTGCTGCCAAATGAGGGCAGTAGACATACAGATTAATATACTTCTGGGCAGGTATGTTTGTTATATCATACTGTATCAGGGTGACAAACAAATTGATTTGCTATGAAAGTATGAAAGGCTAGGACAACATGCCAAGAAGAACCCTTTTCCTAGCTGCAGAACCCACGAAGGATGATAGACAGTATTTCATGCAACTACATACAAACAATCGGAGGGTCAAAATTAGAGCACCGTTTTTTAAGACACCATGCAAATCTGAAACAGCAAGTGTTTCACAACCAGCATCCTGGCAAGACTGTGATTTTTGGGGCCCATATAGCATTCATGCAACGGGATACTTCCTCTCAGTGATTTATATTATATTGGCTTTATGATTCTTGGCAGCACTTGATAACATGTTGGCTGCACAGATAGGCTGAGCTAGTATAATTCATATGGTGTAAGAGGTTGTTTGTCAGACTTGGTCCTGCACTGATACTCACCCTCTTTGTCTTCCTAGTTCTCGAGCAATGAATGAATTCCAAGTTTCTGAACATGGAAATGCATTACATTTTCTGTGAACCACATGATTAAACTTTCAGATGTTTAGAAATGGTCCTGTCACTTTTTTTTTTTTTTTTTGGTGGTATTTACGGAGCATATTAGGAAAGAGAGGCATTGTGCTTTCTTATGGAAAGATTGTTTCTTCCTTGATACGTCCCTTAGCAAACATAAGAAGGATTGGTGGATGTGCATGGAACAAGGCAAAGCTACAACAAATGTGACTTCAGCCAGGTCCATTGCCAAAGTCCTAGCAAACTTATTCGTTCTCAGATAAATCTTTAATTGGTTCCCTCTTAATACTATTTCTGGACCCCAGAGTCTTTTCTAAAAAGCCTTTGTAGAATATTTTTCTTCTTTTTTAATTAATTATCTGTAATGTAAATTAGTGCACAATAGCATTTTTTTTAAGTCAAAATGAAAGTATTTTCACTGTAAATTAAGATTCTTCTATCAACAATTTTACTGTGGCTAAGCTATATCTTTTCTATTCCAAAGCTCCAGACCCTCCTTCATGATGCTGCTCTGCAGCAGTAAAGAAAGAAACCACTGCTTCACAATGCTAAGCACTCCAGTGGGAAACACAAACAGAGTGCATAAACCAAAGCATTCATTTCATAAGATTTTATTAAAAGGTTTCACCTCTAAATTGAGCTGTCATACGCTGTTGGGAAACTTTTTACCACAGTTTATTTTAACTATGTAAAAAACATTAAAGGAAGGAAAATTCTGCAGTTTTTCATATAAAAGGTGTGACCTCTTACGCACTACCAGCAAGCTGTAGTGCATTTAATCAAATTGGTTGGAAAGTTAAATCAAGCCGAATGTGAGGATTTTTATTTTTTGCTCCCAATCCCCCCCCCCCCACCCCAATTCTTAGAAATGACCCCAACCTTGTTAACATGCTGCAGATTTCTGTATATCTCTGCAGCATGCTCTTTGGAGTTCACTCAGAGAAAACTACAGCGCATGATTAAAAGATATCCTCTAGATGAGAAGGACGTTCAGTAATTCAGTAATTTATAAATCATTCATTTGTGACATAGCTTTATACAGCTTTTCAAGGAATTGCCTTAACTGCTTTTGCAGTTTCCTCAAATGTTGCTTTCAGTAGACAATGTCATAGGTCATTACCAGTTTTTCCCTTATGTAAGCAATTCCAACTTTCTATTAAAAATACTAATTTCCACCCCACTACAGTATCTTTTGAAGTAGCATGTATATTAAAAAAAAAAAAGTCACAAGTTACTTTGAAATATTAAAGGAATATATTTAAGTGAAGGGCTTTCAGGCAGGTTGTTTTTCTGTATTCCTGATGACAGAAAGATTTTAGCCTACAAAGTCAATAGTAAATTTTATTAAAGTCATTATTTTCCTGTTACAGGCCCTGTGCTTTAAATAAACTATAGCTGACAATGCTGTCTTACATACTGTCATGCTGTAAAACAGCTTTCTTTATTACCACAGGGACAACTCATTTAGAACTTTGAAAGTGTTTTCACACTGGAGTTGCTCATTTGTGGTGCTGGCCGATGGCTGTTCGTGACAAATACCTTTTATAGCTGGAACTTTCTCACTCTCTGTCTCTCATGCTTTCTTTTTTTTTTTTTTTTTTTTTCCCCTCCCTGTATCTTCAGAGGAAAAAAGAAGAACCCTCAATTCCAACTTTTTCCTTGTAAAGATAAATATTCCACCCCCACCATCAGAGACTTATCTCAATCTTTTCATATTAGTTTTATTATGACAGCTTGAAAAGTCTTACCATAACCTAAATTTTTCTCAATTACTCTCACACAAATTCACAGTAACACCAAGTAAATAAAACAGAGCATTCCTGTTATTTTAATATTGTCATTTAATTAATAGTACAGGCTTGGGCCCTTAACTGAGATTGTGATTTCATTTTTAGACAGTTGCTTTGACTGGAATGCCAGCACAATAAATTGTTGTCCTCTCCTCACACTGAACTCACTCCTTCTCCGTTGCAGGTCCCTTTGCTCAATGAGATTAGCACAACTATTTCATGGATCTCAACTTTTAAATAAAATTTCTACTCTAGGTTCAGACCAGTTCAGTCTGCCAGTTCTATAAGTTCTATAGCCAGTTCTATACTTGGTTCTATAAGAAGCTTAATAAGCTCCTACAGCTTAATAAGGGGCTGAACAATCAGGAGGTAGAATAGGCAGCTGGATCTTTTGGGGATATTTTTGCTGCTATTGCTGCAGTTTTCTGGCCCTGCTGGCAGAGGCATAGGGCATATCCCATTGGGGATCATGCACCAGTGCAGCAAGACATCTGTCCTTGCTTGCTGCAGGGAGTCCAGCTGAGGAGCATGGATGTTAGCGTACCAACTCCAAGCCCTAACAAATGATAGGGGATAAAGGTGGGAAGAGATGATGCAGGCCCTTAAATGCCTTCTGACTCCCAGTTTCATGCCCTTACCCTAAGTCAAATCATTCTTTTTAAGTCCACCTGAGTAAGAGAGTTTTGTCTCTTTGTGTCAGGTATAGCCACTCGCTCTTCGTACAAAATGTCTCTTTTCAGCTCATGAGAAGGAATGTTCTTGACTGCCTAACTTAGCTCCAGGCCTTCGTCACAGAGCCATCCTTCCTGCTCCCAGAACTTTTGTCAGCTGTTGTTATCATGCAAACAGGACTACAGCCAGGCCAATTTTGTAAATTGTCCAGATGAATGAGTTATAAGAACAAATGTTGTTTGAATTACAGATGGATAGTTCAGTCTCTGTGTTTTGCTGCTCTGAATAACATTTCTATGAATTATGCTGTCTTGATATCTGGAAAATGAAGGTTCTCTCTTTGAATCTGTGTTAGAACAGTAATGTTAGAGACATGTGAATGTAAAGTTGCAAAAGACCTCAGGAGATGATCTACCTGGTTCCCCTCCACTGAGAGAATAACTATTTAAGCTCAGTCTATACACCTAGTTTTTTAAGCTTTTTTAAGCTTTTCCTCCACTGCCTCTCCAAAGTCACCTTTGAAGCAAATTAAACTATTAATTTCTTGTTTCCTCTTACCCTTTGTGAAGTTTGAGGAAAAAGTGAGTACTGCTTCTTTATAGTGACTTTTTTATGAATGGAAGATGAACTTTTCACTTTCTAATTTCTAAGCTGCCTAAACCCAATTGCTACAAGCTTCTTTTGCAAGTCAGAGTCTCTAAAAGTTCAGTGCTGCTGAAAGCAGCCCCTTTTTCCTTCATCTCAGTACCCCATCTTCAGATGTTGCCTCAACATATGAAATCACACGTGCCCATGAGTTCTCTGTTAAAATGCATGCACCAGAAAACAAGCCTAGCAAAAAAAAAAAAAAAAAAAGTAGCTTTCCACTGAGTTGTTAAGTTATGACAGACTCTAGCAAGAATAAAAATCAGTGAAAAGGAGTGGATGTGATCATGTTGCCCTGAGTAGGAGAGGGCTGAATCAGGAAGAATGGACAAGGCAGCAGTCTGCTGCCCACAGACCTGCAGCCTCAGAGCACACTTTGATGCTGATTTTTTTCTGGCATAGCTGAAGGTAGCTGCTGAGACAGCCAGCACTTCTTCCCCTTTCCACACTACGGCGCTCCCAACTTTTCCATTAGGACTGGATCAGAGAATCATGTAGCTTCATTTAATTAGGTGGGCTAGTTTTCCTTCAGGTCAGTAGCCAACTCAACACACAACCTCCTAAGCGCTAGATGAGATGCCAGTGAAACTGAAAGAGCATGGAGACAGACATGGGACTCTCTTTTGGCAGCAGTCACAGTTGGTAAAATTAAACATCAAACAAAACAGAACCAAACTCTTCCTCTTGTGTTTGTATTGATTTGCTCCAGCCTACCTATGTCTTTCTGAGTGTGATATCCCATACTGGATCTATTACTCCATATGAAGTCTTTTCAACAAAAAGTAAAGGCACTTTCCCATTAATATTTCCAGGAATGTGATTTGCTTTCTCTTTTCTCCCCAGTCTGTACCTCTGGCCCTCACTTTCTGCTTTTGATCACAGTTTCACTGTAGAACCCAGAACGTTTAATGCAATGCTATGTCTGAGCCAGTTACACCCAGTTTTAAGTATTTTTTCTTTTAAGTGTAACATTTTGCACTTGACTCAGTTGATTTTCATTCTAGTGGTTTCAGACCACTCTCCATTGTAACATTTTTTTTTTTTTGTCAAAGTGCTTGTAATCTCACCATTTGTAGCCCTCCATAGATCTTAGAAAAAGTACCTTGCTCCATAGCTTATATCATTAACATGAATACCAGCTGGAATTAGGCTGTAGTTCCCTGCAGCAGTAAATTTGAAATACTTTTCCATTTTGAAAGTCAATGATGGATAACTACTCAATAAGTACAGTTTTTCAACTTGCTATGCACCCGCTTGCAGGTAATTTCATCTATACTGGTGTTGTCCTAGTTTGCTTCAAAGAACTTTGGACTGTACTTAAAGTTTTAAAAAAGCTTTGATAAAGTCAAGGAAAAAAGGTCTTGACACAATAAAGAAACTTGGTATTCATCCTCAGGTTGTAACATTTTAGTCATCTAATTTGGAAGCAGTATGTATCCTGTGTTATTCAGCTAGTCAAATTTATACTGGGAAAAATATAACAAAACAAACAACAACAACACAACAAGTAGTGGCAATCACACTATTAATTCATAGGCTAAAATATGCTGAATCACAAGTTCTGAGAGACATGATGTCCTAGTTTTGTCTGGGATGGAGTTCATTTTCTTTCTAGTAACTGTTATGGTGCTGTGTTTTGGATTTAGGATGAGAATAATGCTGATAACACACTGATGCTTTAGTTTTTGTTGAACGGTGCTTACAGAGAACAAAGGACTTTTCAGCTTCTCATGATGCCCTGGCAGTGAGGAGGCTAAGGGTACACAAGAAGCTGGGAGGGGACACAGCCAGGATAGCTGACCCAAACTGGCCAGATGGTTATCTCATAGTGTACAGTGTCATGTTCTTCAGTAAAACTGGGGGAGTTTTCCAGGGGTGCATGGCCACTGTTGCTGAGGGACTGGATGGGCATCAGTTGGCTGGTGATGAGCAATTATATTGTGCATCACTTGCTCTGTATATTCTTTCTTTTCTTTTCTTCTTTCTTGTTAAGCTACCCTTATCTCAACCGACTGGTTCTCGAACTTTTTCTTTTTCAATTTTCTTTTTTTCTTTTCAGTTTTCTCCCCCATCCCACTGTGAGGCAGGGTGGAGAGTGAGCAAGTGTCTGTGCGTTGTTTAGCTGTCTGCCAGGTTAAACCATAACACATAATTAGAAATGAGAAACTTCTAATGGGAAACTCACAAAAGGAGGGAGAGAAGACTGAACGCATCTTGAAGCCTTTTCTACAAATATTCACTCTAGGGTGGGACTACACCACTCACTTTTTCCCTTAAAGAAGCTGTCTTAATTATTCTTTGTACACTTCTAGGAACTCTTCCAAACACAGGGGCTATAAATTTTCCAGTTGTCAGTTTGGACAGGTAAAACATGCATCTGGTGCTCTGCTGACATCCCAAAGCTTGTGATTCTTGACAGATGATATGTATTTGTAGGTATCCAACCATGAGGTCATGTTTAGACTCTGAATCTATGCACTGTACTCATGATTTATAGTAAACAATCTCTGTTTAGGTCAACTGCAGTTTAATTTGCTGCTTGTTGAATGGACTTGTTTTGTATGACAGCATTTGAACACATATCAATAATTTTTAAGTTTCAGTATTTCATCTGTCCAGGAACAGTAGTAATATTCCAGAAATGATATTCCAAACATCCATGTTACAGAAATTTTTAAGAATCAGTTTCTTGTGTTACTGTGTTGCATTTTTTCTCCTGGACTTCAAAAGATAATTTTTCCCCTTTGAGCTGTGGATTTCAATAGACCAAAATACTCACGAGAGTTAGGAGTCTGCTGTTGTCCCACCTGCAGAACTGCCCAATGATTGTTGCTAAGACAAGAGACATACAGAGACTGTTCAAAACTCTGATTTAATTGTTTTGGTATATAGCAGTATATATCCAACCCATATTTTGTAACTAATTCTTATGAATTCTCCCTGCTAGAAATTGAGCCTTTTTTTCCTCCTCCCCACACAGTAGTGTCCCTCATGCTTCATGCAGTTAATGTAGATTCTATCAAAAAGCATGATTTGTGATGTTTGTGTGTTACTGTTTACTTAAAAGTGTTAAAACCACCTTTTCTTATCAACAGGAAACTTTCAAGATATTTAAAAGCATGCCTTTAAGCCTTCTGGCAGCAATAAAGCAAAAATGGCAGGTGGCTGCGTGAAAGAAGCAGGTTATGTTTATACTATAACTAACCATATGGGGAAAAAATTATACTGTATACAGTGGGCTGGAGTCTCATCTCAGTTATAAAGGTGCAAATCCAGACTAATATTTTGTTAACAGCAGTGCTTTAAAATAAATTCAGACCATCTCAATGTACTAATGTAATGTTGGACATTCTTTGCTATAAAAAGAGCTGTATTTAATTTGTTTGGTTGTGGAAATACAAAGGTCTGGTTATCCCATCTTCTTGTTGAACCAGGCTTCAGTGTGCATTTGTTTGGTTGCCAATGTGCCACCAACAAGTACATAAATGATGTAAGCACCTGCATTTCTCGATTTGTGATTCTAAAACCTGCCAAGTCTATATACTAATCTTCAGGTGCCTACTGTTTGGATATGCTAGTGTTTTTCTTCACAGAATCGTCTAGACTGGAAGAGACCTCCAAGATGACCTAGTCCAACCTCTGACCTAACACTAACAAGTCCTCCACTAAACCATATCACTAAGCTCAACATCTAAACGTCTTTTAAAGACCTCCAGGGATGGCGACTCAACCACTTCCCTGGGCAGCCCATTCCAATGCTGAACAACCCTTTCAGTAAAGAAGTTTTTCCTAATATCCAACCTAAACCTCCCCTGGCACAACTTTAGCCCATTCCCACTCATCCTGTCACCAGGCATGTGGGAGAATAGACCAACCCCCACCTTGCTACAGCCTCCTTTAACGTACCTATAGAGAGCGATAAGGTCGCCCCTGAGCCTCCTCTTCAGGCTGAACAATCCCAGCTCCCTCAGCCACTCCTCGGAAGACTTGTTCTCCAGACCCCTCACCAGCTTCATTGCTCTTCTCTGGACTCTCTCAAGCACCTCCATGTCCTTCTTGTAGTGAGGGGCCCAAAACTGAACACAATACTCGACGTGCGGCCTCACCAGAGCCGAGTACAGGGGGACAATCACTTGCCTAGTCCTACTGGCCACACTGCTTCTTATACAAGCCAGGATGCTGTTGGCCTTCTTGGCCACCTGAGCACACTGCTGGCTCATATTCAGCTGCCTATCAACCAATACTCCCAGGTTCTTCTCTGCCAGGCAGCTTTCCAACCACTCATCTCCCAGCCTGTAGCTCTGCTTGGGGTTGTTGTGCCCCAGGTGCAGGACCCGGCACTTGGCCTTGTTGAACTTCATACAATTGGCCTCAGCCCATTGGTCCAGCCTATCCAGATCATCCTGCAGAGCCTTCCTACCCTCGAGCAGATTGACACATGCACCTAACTTGGTGTCATCTGCAAACTTACTGAGGGTGCACTCGATCCCCTCAAGTACCCTTCTTGGTACTGTGTACTGTTGTTGCAGTGATAAGAATGTGAGAGCAACTAAAGTCAAAGAATAAGTGCTTTCTCCTAACCCTGTCTGGTGCAAGCCTAAACATGATTTGGTAATTAAAACCCCAACACCACCAGTATTCCTGCCACTTTACTACCAGTACCGAAACATCTTGGAAGGTATTAAATAACACTAGCACGAACAGCTGTGGGAACTATCTACATCAGGAACAAAAATAGACTTCTGCATTTTAGTGGTGCAGTCTTATAAATTATAGTGTTATAGGTCTAGCACTTTAAAGTAAAAATCCCTAGAAAGTGTTTTTGCAGGGTTGTCCATAGAGACATGTACTACCTCTCATTATGATGGGTACAATGTCTGTGGGGTGGGAAAAATAAAAATATTCAGTCCTCCATTTAAAATTAAAACTGATTTCCCTTTCCAGATTAAAAAAGTGGGGAAAAAAAGTGATAAAAAAGTCATAACTGTCTTTTTTTCTCCATCTGTCCAGTCCTAACCAGTCCTCTCAAACCATGTACAAATGGAGCATGCAAAAAAAAAAAAAAAAAGTAAAGCATACAAAAGTAATACCTATACCTGAAGATCAGAAGTAGTTACTATTATGCAGACCAGAAACACTAGCAAGCATAGTGGACAAAATCTGGCTTTCTGTAATATTTTTTCCTTCTGCAAATCCTAGGAGACTTTTGCAAACTAAGTCCTTGCTGCTGTTTCCTGCGTTCGTTCTCTTCTATTCTTAAGCAGAAAAAGAACTTTATGGGAACTTAGGCTTATCTGGTCTCTGATTTGGCAAAGTATTTGAATCACAAAGGATTAAAATGCCCCAGGACTGGCAATATTGGAGAATTGTTTCCTTTATCATTGTAGCTGTCTGTGGGAAATGGGGAGGTATCACACCTGTTTTGATGCCAAAGGCCCTTTCTGTTACAAAGTGATTGTTCTTTGTTGAAAGAGAGAGGACGAAAATTACCCCCAAAGACTTGGAAAGCAGCAGTTTAACAAGCTACATTACTTCAACTGTTTTGCTCCCTATTTCTAATAGACTCATTGGTGTTAGTGACCAGAGTGACACTGGAGGCAACAGGCAGTGACCCATTGCAGGCACTCCTCTAACTGACTTTTATGCAGTGACTTTGAGTGCAAGTGCAAGCTGAATTGTGCAAGGTAGCTCAAACTCCCTCTCTCTGATTTCAGTCTTTCCAGGGGGGTCAACTGCTTATGAAGAATATCCATTGTTTATACTTTTCAAGAGAATTACATCAGCAGGAACATATGTATTCATGTAATAAAGCTGGAAACTACCATGCAAAGCCACACTGCTTTAAATATGTATGTGAAATACAGTATGCCAAGTTCTGTATTGACTTGAGCCTCTGTTGCACCACTGTCTTCAGCAGAAGCATGCTGGCTGCAAGTCAGTAAATTTTGCTCAGTGGACCTAGTATGTGCCTGATTCAGCTACTCATGTTGGAGATTCAAGCCTGTAACCACATGGGATTTTTAAGCTCAGGACTTCAGACCCTCATTTATCTGCTGGTGTCAGGAACGATGTGTGGTGACATGCTGCCTTCCTGGAAATGTCAGTGGCCTTGTATTATGTGCAAGCACAGGGCAACCTGCATCCTTCCAGGAGATGAGGTAGGTCTCTGTCAAGGTCTGCATTTGCACATCACAATTTAGACCCTGCTTGCTGATGAACAAACACCTTGGCGTTCATTACAGAAATCAAATTTACATCTCCAGAAGCAATGAAAACTTAAATGTTTCATTCTGACCTCTCTCTCTGATCTGTGCCATTAGTTACCCCCAGCAACTCTTGGCTAAATTAATCAATGTCCCTTTTAGGGCAGGTCCCTTTCTTTCCTCACAGAAGAAACTGCAACACGTTACCTACCAGTCAGCTTCAAGCTTTTCACTTTGGAGTACACTCAAAGACTAGCCAGTGAGAAAACTGGAATCAATACATTAGGCCAGCACAATCTGTATTTCAGGTCAACACTTGGAAAGAGAAATGGCATTTGTGAGACCGATGTCCAGTGATCTGCTGTTTCTGGGTGAAGGCAGACACATATCCTCAATCTCCTGAATATATCGGCAGCAGTCAGCCCAGGGATGTTATGGACAGCAGTTTGGACAAGAGCTAATGGGATTCACCCCAACTGTTGTAAGCCCTATTGAGAGACACATCTAAAACTCCAACTTCAAATTTCTCTAATTGTGAAGCGCTCCAAGGATCAATTATGTTTATACCCTTGCCAGTATACTACAGTCTGGATAAGAAAGAGTTAAAATATGACAGACTAATGCTAGCAGATTGATACATATCCAGCAAATGGGAAAAGCATGTGCACATTGCAGAAATCAAGGGAGTGTTAAGACAGTGACAGCATAAACGAGAATAAGTAGACCTGTTCCCGAAACAGCCTTTCCTATAGACTGGATAAAAAGCAGGATTTCTGGTGAATAATAATTTGGGTTTAATTTCAGTCTCAGCTGGAAATTCATAGCCAATTTTGAACTGTGATCTGAGTACCACAAACCAAAGGAGGTGTTTACTTCCTGGCATACAGGTAAGGCTCTTGCTTAGTATTGGGCAAACTTTTTTCACTGAAAAGCCTGTAACCATCTCTGGCCAACAGCCTGAAACATTCTCAATTTCCAGGAACTGTGATAATGATGAACTTCAATGAGACAGAAAATGATTTAGTTTAAGGATGGTTCAACCATTTCATATTGAGTACTAAAATATAGTCATTTCAAATGAAACATATTTAACTCTTTAGACCAAAAGTTGGGTTTCATATGTGCAGTAAACAGAAAAAACATCCCTGTCGACAAGATTTACTGAAGTGGAAATCTGTCAGAATAAGCCCCCTGAAAATTAAAACAGACATCAGACTACATATATAGATGAAAGACTTCCACTCTTTTATGTATACAATGCACTCAGAAGCCAAGTTTCCAAAACTTCAGTAAAAGCATCTGATGCGTAAGTCTGCATTGATAGCCCTTTACATGAAAAATATGATTTTTTTGTCATATGGTATTACATTGGAGCTTTAATTGCACACTTGGAAAAAAGTTATAAATCCAAACCCTTTCATCAAAAGTATTTTATGGAGAATTTCCAGATACCTCGTACTACCAGATGAAAACCTTTTGGCTGATCTTCACATAAGAGATGATACTACATTTACAGTACTGATTCAGAGACCTACTTCTCAACTCTTAACCAGTGTCCTGTATTTTTCTTTCACTCTGACATGATCTTTTGGCAGTCTTACAATTTTAAAACTCAGTCAAAAATGGATGTTTTGCTTCTTCCTTGCAAATTTCGGCCACAATAGACAATACTGACATCTTGCTGTTATTCATGATTAATTGACATGTGCCATTTTTTACTTGGTCTTGTCTTTTCACTCAGTCTTTCTGACTGGAACCCTATCTTGCCACCCATGCCTCTGTAATATTAAGAGACCTGACCCATGCCTGGCTTCACCAAAGAGATCCACATCCCTCATATTCTGCTGTCTTGACTCAAAGTTTAAACTAATCTTCTCTGGCCTTCCTGAAGCCAGTCAGCTTCCCATTCCCAATAAACACTTGGCACACCTGTGGCTAATGTAGCTCTTCTGACCATATTACAGTATATGTAGATCCTCCTGTAGCTCACACTCTTTTGTGTTCGATTCAAACTTGTTCTCAGAGTACCTGCCCCTACCTGCCTCTAGTTCTTCACTTGCTTTGTTGTAATTTCATTACCACCTGTGATGCCACTCTCAGGAGTCAAGAGCTATAGATCCTTTCATATTTCCTGTTTTCTATGTTCACAGAATGGTTGAGGTTGGAAGGCGTCTCTGAAGATTATCTGCTCAAGCAGAGATTCACACTGCAGATTGCCCAGGACTGTGTCCAGGCAGTTTTGAAGATCTTGAAGGAAGGAGACTCTACAGCCTCTCTGGGTAACCTGTGTCAGTGCTTTGTCACCCACACAGTGAAGTCCCTCTTAAGTTTAGACGGAATCTCTTGTGTTCCAGCTTGTGCCCACTGCCTCTTGTCCTGGCACTGGACACCACTGAAAATGGCATGGCTTTATCCTCTTTGCACCATCCCTTCATGTATTTATACACATTGATAAGATACCTCGAGCCTCTTCTTCTCCATGTTGACCAGTCCCAACTCTCTCAGCCTCTCCTCATAGGAGAGGTGCTTCAGTCCCTTGACCAGCTTTGTGGCCTTCTGCCTCATTCTTTCCAGTATGTCTCTCTTGTACTCGGGGGCCCAGAACTGGACACATTACTCCAGGTGTGACCTCACCAGTGCTCAGTAGATGAGAATGATCACTTCTCTTGACCTGCTGGCAATACTTTGCCTAATGCAGCAAAGAATATCATCAGCCTCCTTAGCAGCAAGGACACGTTACTGACTCATGCTGTCTGTACTCAATGCATACAAATGCACTCAATGCATAGTGTAACTAGCATGTCTAGGGAGATGATTCTCCCACTCTACTCCACCCTTGCAAGATGCCACCTAGAGTACTGCATTCATCCTTACAGCCCCTGACATAAGAAGGACACAGATCTGCTTGAGTGAGTCCAGAGGATTGTCATGAAGATGACCAGAGGACTGGAGCACCTATCCTATGAAGAAAGACTGAGAAAGTTGGGGTTATTTAGCCTAGAGAAGAAAAGGCTCCATGGACACCTTATCGAGGCCTTCCAGTATTTAAGGGGTGTCTACAGAGAAGATGGGGAACATAGTGACAGAGCGAGGGATAATGGTTTTGAACTGAAAAAGGGTGGGATTAGATGCAAGGAAGAAATTCTTCACTCAGGGGGTGGTGAGGCACTGGAACTGGTTGCCCAGAGAAGTTGTAGATGGTCCATCTCTGAAAGTGGTCAAGGCCAGGCTGAATGGGACAGCCAGGCTAGATGGGGCTTTGGGCAACCTGGTCTAGTGGAAGGTGTCCCCGCCCATGAGAGGAGGGTTGGAAATAAATGATCTTTAAGGTTCCTTTCAACCCAACCCATTCTATCATACTACGACCATGTCATTAGTGCTCACATTATGTTAACGTAGATGCAAATATTTTTTCAAGGCTCTCCTCTGTTGTGATATCTATAGGAAGCATTATCAAGATTGACTGTTGCTTTTGGGCAGCCAATTCAACCATTAATGTTTACTGATTTTATATGTTTGAGTAGCTTATATAATCAACCCAACTATATGACCTCATATTCCTGCCACTGATGTACATTTTTCCTTCTAGATTTCTACGATTAGAATATGAAACAGAGGGGGAAAATATCCATATATTTTCATACCATGTGTAAAATCATTTAGTGTTGTGTTCCAGGGGGACAGTAAATTCATTGGGAAAGGAGTGTCAGTACATATTTCACAGCATAGCGTAGCAAAGTATCAGTCTTACTTCAGCATCTGACTCTCAAATAAATTGCTTTAAGTATTCTAGAGAACCTAGGTTAAGGCATCAAATATCTAGGTACCAAAATCCACCTAATTAAGTGGTCTTACTTTCCAAACAACTCGAATTCACAGCTTCTCTTCTTGCATCATGTATACCTGTTCTCATATTTGCTGAGCAGAGAGTTTCACTCATTGTAAATATCTGAAAAATTGGAATATTTTGATAGAGATGTAAAACAATATTAAAGGATCATTAATTCCTGAGGATAACCTTCTAAATGACATAAGATCAAAAGCCCTGTAATCAGAGCAGTGATTTGTATTGAGTACTGCATATTGTTTGCATTGAAAGTGACATATCTGTTGTTTATTTTAGACTAGTTTCTACTTTTAAAGAAGCTACAACCCTTTAGTGAAGTATAGGGGGGGAAGGAGTGGTGGCATGGGAAACAAGTTGAAGGAGGCATTATTGAATTATTCACTTTTGTAGGACAGAACCTGTTTGTATAATCAGAGATATGCCTTAAGTGGTCTTTAAAGAAAGTCAGATTTTGTTTAAAAAAAGGGGAAGGAGGAGGCTTCATTAAGTAGACTGACGGGCTCCATAGATTTCTCAAGTGTTTAAATTAAGGATTGTGAGTTCTTGAAACTTGACAAGGAAAGCAGGATTGTCACTGCTGGCAGTCTGAACCAGAGGTAAGTGCAGATTAAGCTTTTCCTGTCTCTATTATAAACATATTGTTCCTGTTCTCAAAAGTTCAGCGACATAGAAAAGAGACTATTGTTTTTTATGACTTGAAAAAAAAATTGTCAGCTAAAATTCTAAAGTATGAAAAGTGCTCAGATGGTGCTCATTATTATTTTAGTGGTAACTATTTGGCATTTGACACAAATTACTTAAAGAAATTAAAATCAATCATATCTGGATACCTAGAATCAAGTTATAAGAATGCTCATGAGGAGCATGGCATGCTTTAAAATATACTCAGCCATTTCTGTTGATCTTTCTAGAATTATTTATGGAACTGGATTCAACTGATATTGAATTCATGTTGTACTTATGTGGCAAGTTTTCTGAAAAACTAGTTCTTACATAGTATGAATCTCTCTGTTCTTATGAAGTTTGGCTGAACAAAATGAACTTAGAGAGTGTAACAGAAAATTTGCATTGTTTGGAGGCAATTTTTTCTTTTTTTCCTTTTTTTTTTTTTTTTTTCCCCTCCAGATGCATTTGGTAAAGGTGGTTTTCAGCGAAGTGGCAAAGGCAGGCATTTTCTGAAGCTAAGCCCGGTCAAACCTTGGTTTGTTCAGGCTTTCTGTTCAGAAAATCCAGAGAACAGCTTTCTTTGACAACACTGTCTTACTCAGGGCTTCTGAAAACAGACATTTTTCTTCCAGCAAAATTACTGATACAGTATTATCAACTAATCAGGCAGATGTTGCAGAATTAGATTCCATATTCTAATACCGGTGTCAAAGTACATACAAGTTTCTCAAAGCAACCACTGGATCTGTCACAAATTAACATTGAAATGGTCTCATGCCTTCATCACATCAATGACTTCAGCATGCCTCTTGGTATTCGTTTATGCCCTCCTGTGCCTGCTGGAAACTTTTAAAAGCTGCAAAAAATCTTTTGCCTTTCTTATTTTCCCAAAAAGAATTCAGTCCATGCACATGTGCTAAGGAAGCACAATTTTTATAACAGTATCTTGTTTAAATTCATATTCCTTTCCTCCTCCTCCCCCCAAACACTGAGGATGCAAGACTTTATTTATTTATTTAAGAAAAAAAAGGTACATGTTGCAGATGTTCATAGGTCTGATAACTTCTTAAAGAGAAGATCTAACTCTTCTCTTTTGTTAAACAATAGCTAAAAGCATATTAAACATGATGCTTAAGGAGGTGCATTCCACATTTGATTTTATAATTCCCCCCAAAATGTTTCTACTTCTTTCAGTATGAAAGAAGCATATGAAAACACATGCTTTGGCTGCTTCTGTCACCTGGCTGAAGAATAAAATAAATAAATAAATAAAAAGTTACTGTGTGCAGTTAATATCGAACAGCAGCCATCTCCAGATGATCCCTGCTGCATCCAATTTCTGCCAAAATGCTTTCTGTTAAACCTCCATCAAACAGACACACGGCGCACAAAAGAAAACCTCATCACCAAGGGAAACTAATCCACCGGTGCGCAATGTAAGCCTGTCAACTTTTTATTATAAGAAGTCATCACTCATTTCAGTGAAGATTAAAAGTATGACTAAATTGAGAAAATCCTCTTAGCCATTCGGAATTTTAATAGAGGAGAAAAGGGGGCGAGTAAAATTTAAACTGTGTGCATGCCTATATATCTATCTCTATATGTGTGTGTATGAATCAAATATATAAAATTACATATATATCTCCACACACAAGTTATATTTTATATATATACACACACATACAGAAGGAGAATGAATGGTGGAAATAAGATGCTTAGAGCTGTCCCCTCACCGCCCCATAAAAATAGTCTACCAAAAATTCATACATAAACATGTAGCCTTGTAGTATGTTTTCTCAGTTACCACAGACAAACAGTTTCTGATTCAGACGAGCTTAAGAGATAAGAATGGAAAATGAGTCCTCACAGCTTTAATTACATCGCCACTGGCAACAAGGTGTTACAGTGGCAGAATGACAATTGCTTTTACTCAGAGTATGGATTCAGGGTCAATATGCTATTTCATCCTAGTACACCACAGCAGATGAGCACCATGTTGTTTCTATATTGGCCTTGCACTACTTTATCCCTGCAGGTAAAGTTGGTCTGATGTGCAATTAGAATTACAGATGTGTATTTAGCTAGTGCTTGCATTTGCAGATTATGTTGAAGACAGTAAGTTTCACTTAAGCTGTCATTGAAAATGTGGGTAATCTTTTGCATTTAGAGACCATAATCATCTTCCCATTTCCAAGATTTAGCTGGCATTAAAGAAGAATTATTGCTGTAGTCACTTTAAAGTTTAAAAGCGATGAGATGTTATCTTCAAAGCCTTTAGCTGCATATTCAAAATATCAAAAAAAGAAAACAAACAAACAAAAACTTAAGTTACATAACTCTAGGCAGCCCTCCCCCTGATCCACCAGTCACCATCTCCTAAGTTTTCACATTGACAGGAAATAGAAATAATTTGAAGATCTTAATAACAGGATTTAAGGAAACATTAGGATAAACAGTCACATTTCACAAAAGACAAATGCATGCACCCAGCATTAAGTCCTCTGCTAACAAGAAGATAAACTGCAACTGAGTCTTACCTTATTGCTGTTATACACTCAACTGAACTGAGTTGAAATTCCTTCTGTAAATCACTGAGGGCTGTAAGACCAGGCAACCTGCCTCTTAGAGCATAGCTGAACAGTGATGCTGACACCTTTGGGAGAGGCAGGGAAACCCATCAGCAATTTCAGCCCTTTGATTAAGCCTTTTTTTTTTTCTTTTTTTTTTTTTTTCCCCTTTAAAAAACAAAAACAAAAACCCTACAAAACTTACTAAATCTTTTTTCTATTCAAGTAGTCTGATTTGCTAAGGATAGACAGCCAGTGAACTGTTTCTGCTTTCAAAGCCTACTTTACTTTCCATAACCTTCCCTTCCATCCAATGAAAAGCAACTGTGGCCTTTTACTAAGTAAATGAGCAAATATTTTCCCAGTGTTCACCAGGTTAGATCCCCATTTAATTAAACTGGCTCATTATGTCCCTATCTGATTAGCAGAGTAGAATCAATTATTCAATGCACAAACATGGCTGCAGGAGCTAGAGGTGTATACAGAGCTGTTCATTTAATTCCAAGGACACTAATTAGGTACAAAGCAAGCAATAACTTTAACAATTGCAGGCACAAGCATACATGCAGTACAGGACAAGGGGAAAAAAACAGGCCTTCATTTTCTTAATAAGCTGGATTCTCTTCCCCCTAACAGGGTCAAGAAAAAACAGAAAGCGAGAGAGGATGAAATGCAGATCAAGAAAGCTAAGCATCCAGGAAATAACCCTTGGGATTTGCATATGTAATAGTGTGCTGCTACTTTTGTACTTTATAATCAAACAGTAGGCAATTATCCAAATTATTGACAGCAGATTTCTCATTTCAACTGCAAATTAAGGCCATTAATAAAGCTTTCTAATGCAAAAGTGACTAATTAACTAATGGAATGGAACTCTGAAGCCGTGATATCAAAACCAGTCCACCACATATTGTGGAAACACAGGGGAACTAATTAGTTTAATTATCAAAACAGCTAATTAAAATTACACAGTTGCCTAATTAGTTCTTTGCGTTTTTTCTTCAGTTTAATTGACAGGATGGAGTTAAATAGGTAACTGGTCTCAAAGAGGGAAAGGGAAAAAAAGAAGGGGGGAAAAGTGTGAGGACTAGCTTCTGCTGAATATTTTAGCTGATGATATCTCATTCTTGTGGCAGACCAGTAACAGGAAAATAAATGACTCTCATCCTTTTGGTAAGCAACTCCAAATTTTCTGGACATAAATCTGCCTTCAGAATAAGCTATCTAAAAAGATTTTCATGAAGTCAAAAGGCTTGGATGTCTTGATGTATCCAAAGGGTCAGGGCTGGCACATAATTTTGGGAGGACAGTCAAGAGTTTTTCTTTCAGAAAGTTAATTTTTCTCTTTGTTTTATTTGTATCTTTCTGTATGTGTGGTGTTATAATTCTTGTTAGAAGACAGGCTGCAGAACAGTAGAACACCACATTCTTTCCTTTAGTGTATCATCAGATGAGTCTTGAACAAAAGGAAGTACAATACTTTTTTTGATATCTGAACCTCAGAAGGTTCAAAGGTAAAGTCCAGCTCATACCTATACTGTTCAATCTCAGCCTACAAAGTAGGGCTGAAAGCCTTGAAAGAAAAAAACCACTCTAGATGTATCAACACTTGTGAAATTAGTAAAAAATATCTTTAGTTCCTTCATGGTTCAGCTGATGATCTGATACATGTCTCTATTCCAGAGAGGGAAAAAAATATATATATTCTTCCATTTTGTGTTATGGATAGAATCCAACCAATACTGTAGTAAACCTAACCTCAGTTCATAAGTACTGGTCTGTGCTGCTGCTTCTACCAGCTTGAGCAATGGTTTTAACTGAAACATTTTGATGAACACAGAACAAAATTTTAGTTATTAAATTAAGCCCTAACACAGTTAAGACTAGGATTTCTGGTACTTCCAGGTGTGAACTGGACTAGAAATACTGCACAGTTTTAATAGTTACTTTCTTAAACTCGGAAAAGCATACTGGCAATAATTAAAACAAAAATATAATAGGCAAAAGGGGGTCCTGTTCCCAAAAAAGAGCAAGTTAGATTTTCCATGTTTGTCTTGATTTGTGGTGGCCCAGCTACTCCAGAAAAATATTTTGTGTAAATACCTGGGTAAATGTTTCCTATGCTTACTTGTAGTTCACCAGAAGAAATAATTAATATATATTTCTTGCATTTAAATCATGCTTGCCCTACTTCTAGAACTATAAGGGGAATAAAACTTGTTTTTACAAAGCAACCCTTTTTATTAACGTTGCCAAAAAAAAAAAGAAAAGCTCACAGCAACTAAGCATCAAAATTATAAAAATTACAGAAGGGTAAACAAAAATCCCAGTGTCAAAATACCAAAGCCTGAGATAAGAATATAGAGGAAATCAACATGAACATTCTGAACCTGAAATGTATACCGCTTGTTAAGGCAGTCTCCTGTGTGCTGAGACAACAGTGAGATGAGCTGTAAGGATGTGGGGTACTCTCAGCTGGTAGAGATGTTGGGATAGTGTGGAAGGGACTTGTGACCCTTCAGATCTGTGGTGCAAGCACTGGGGTAATAGATTCCCTTTATGATTGCTATCGACACCTGTGTGAGAACTGAAATTGTGAGTGGGAAAGGAGCCTTTGCCTCCAATTCCTGAGCAGGAACATGTGGCCACTCGAAATCCATTTTCTGTTGTCAGACCCTTTCTATCTTTTCTTCAGCAGGAGAAGACAGTAGACTGGAGATGCTCATAAAATACCCCTTCAGAGGCCCATCTATACAAAAGAGCAGGTGAATTGTTGGAAATATCCATGACATAATTTGAGCTGAGTTCTAACTCCAGTCTGTGCTATTTTGGGTGTTTTTCTTATTATGGCTTTGAAAACGAGGAGGAATGTAAATACTGAGCAAGCATTGCAGCTGAAAGGAGTGAGGTAAATGGTGTCGTAGGAGATGTGTTTTGTTATGGCAAGGCAGGAGCACGCAGCTGGCTTGTGAAGGATGTACGTTAAGTGTGAAGGAACAACGCAGTAGGTGTGAGGAGATGTGAAGGTAGACTGTATTCAGAACAGTGAGAGGAGATGTAAATTCTGTTTTCTGGTGGCTTGTAGGATTGGGTTGTTCACTGGGTGGCTGAGGTTGGCCCGGGACAACATGGCCAAGCATGAGGATGTGACAAAGGTATTCTGGGAGGTGTTCAGACAAGGTCCCTATCTATCATAGGACAGGTGTAAAGGTGAGGGGTATAATACCCCCAAAAGAAAATGCATGGCCTCGTTTATCTAAAAAGGGAACAGTTTCTCACTTTAGATACCATAGACTTTGCTTAGTGCTTATGGCTGTGAGGACGTAAGTGCTAGGCTACCTTACCCCAACATAGGGCCAAGGTCTCTCTGGGGGGCCGTATTGCCCTCCACTTGTGTTAACACGCTTCTCTTGTCATGTTGGCACAACTTGTCATGTTAACATGGTGCTGCAGCTTCTCCCCAGCTTCCCAAACGCTGAGTGTAGAGTCAGGAAGGCATAGAGAAGCTGTAGTGTGGTGCTCACAGGGAGAGGGAGCTGGGATTGCTAGCAAGCGTCCAGGGAGCAGAACACAGTGGGTCCTGCGTTTGCATAGATTTACACAAATTTGCATACCTGCGTGCAAAGAAAGCAGCTGGGAAAGAGGAACAGAAAGACTCAAGAGTTTCATTGTTTAAAAAACAAACAAACAAAAAAACCTGCTCTCCCTCAAGCACTTAATTATTTAACCCACCCCTTCATCCTCCGATTTGCTGTTTGCTCCATTTGGTGAGGTACTTGAGCCAACCAACCCTACTTGTTGCAGATCCTATTAGCTAACTTGAAACACGGAAGCCTGCATCGTGGTCCGTGAACATATTCCCTGTTGCCTGTGATCCTTGCTCCTGCAGTTAAATTCAAAATCCAACACCCAGCCTACCCTGCAAAGGCTTTCTCACTTGGTGAAAGTGGAAATTCCTCTATTTTCGGACAGTCGTTTAAATACTTATGTATACCAGTTTCGGAGCAGGGGAGTGTGTGGATGCTTCAAAGAAACCATTGGGGAAAAAAAAAAATCCCCAAACCTTATTCTAAATATGTTGTTAAAGCCTAGTTTTCCTTGATGCTCTCAGGAACAGATTAACTTAATTACTGAACTCCTCCTCCCTTAAAGCAGCTTGAGGCATTGTTTTTGGCAAAGTTATAAATGATTGAAAATAAGAGATTATAATTGAGAATGTTAAGCAGTCATAACTTTAGTTTTCATTATCAGCTCCATCTACAATACTTCACAGTACTTTTTGACATAAAATGTAGACTGAGACCATGGAAAGAGCAAAGTGATGAGGGCTTGTATTTGTCACTTTGATATCATTCTTGTTTAAGCATTACTTAACTAGCAGAACATCAGGCAGAGTTTGTTGCTGACTGCAGTTTGCCATTCAGAACCACTGCCTCCCAAAAGGAATGATGATCTGTTAAGTGTTCATACATCCTTATATAACAATGGTATTTATAATCAAAGGGTAAAATTATATGGCCCCAAATATTTCTGGCAGACAAAAACCTTTTTAAATAATCTGTTGAGACCCTCCATCTAACAGGGTGGTAAGAATCCTTTGAGTGGAGGGTAAAAAAAATAAAAAAATAAAAAAAAATAATAGTCACTTCTGTTTCTCTTCAAGAGCCAGATGCTGAAGACAAGTGATTCCACTCTAATTTTCTTCCTCTTGCTCTATTTTTTAAAATATGTATTTGTAGTCTTCATTGCTGTGGAGGAAACCCTGAAAACATGACCCCAAAGTACTTTAGAGGTTCAAAATCTATTGCTTTACTTAAAAAAGCATTTCTTGATTTAGTAGACTGTTGTGTCTGACTTGTGATTTAAAACAAACCAACCAACCAAAACAAACAAACAAAAAAACAAACACCCACAAACAAAAAGAAAGCACCTTACAATATTGTGTTAGGAGGGAACATGAGGCTTGGTAGCATAAGAACAGAAGCAATGTTGTATAGAAGTCAATATGTACAGCTGTAGCTGATATAGAATTGGATACTCAGACTTACACTGTAATATCTTCAATAAAGCATAAGAGTAGATATCAAGAACACCTAAGTCCTGATGCTTATGCTGAGTTGCTGCTTAGTCACAAATTGCACACACTGCTATTCCTGTTTTTGTCTGTTGGGGTAACATTTTCTGCCTGCACTGGTGGGATATGGTTCCTTACATTAATCTGTTCCTTTCTGTTCAGTCCTTTTGGAGGGGTTATGTGTTTGGAGGGGTTATGTAATCCTCATCATCCATTCTAAGTATTTTACACTGGTGCCTAGAGAAAAAATCAGGAGAAAGGCCAAATCCTTCCATCACAACCACAAAGCAGTTACAAGGCTATTTGGCAGAAGCTATGTCAGTGGGGTTGGGGGGTGGGACATCGACAGCTCCAGCAAACTGGCATCTCACTGGACAGAGAAGTGTGGAATGAGTGCCCAGCTGTAGATGCTGGGTGCACAGGAAAGTGATGAATTTAAACAACACTCTTCACAAAGAGAGAAAAAGTGCTTGCAACATTTTCAGCATCTGGGATCTGAGTGGTTATATGATATGCCTTTTTGATTAGCAAATAGAAACTATGTTCAGAGGGGGATGAGGGACTCATCACATGATCTACTGATGGCATGGAATTAATTCCACCTGAATTCTTAAGCCCAGGATTTGGACATCTAATGAAGTGAATTGTCAAAATTTCTTTAGTCTTTGGAGAGTTAGCACAATAAAGGATGAGTTTGTGGGTACTTCCAAAAGTATTTGACTCTCCCCACTGCCTACAAGGGGTGACAGATGACACTGCTGGCTGCAGTTAGGTGAGATGAAATTGGGCCCAGGCATCTAGTTGCAGGTGTGTGGGAGCTAAGCCTTCTGCATAATCAATTGAGAGGGTGGTTTCTTCTATGAATAATTGAGACCACTTCAGCTTGGTTTCCTTTATAAATTAGAGAAAAAAGCTGTCTCTACCTTTATCTGTATACCTTTACCTATATAGTATGTGTACATTCCTAAACATGTGCCTCAGCTATACCCAATGACAGTGAAATTTATACAGGATGCACGTTCCTGTAGCTCCTGAAGACTTGGCAACAACAAGCAAAGTTTGTTGTAATGCTGACTTCTAACCTCATGTTAACAGTAGCTTTCACATCAGCCTACAGCATATAGAAATATATATTCTGACTTAACTATATTTTTAATCTTAAAGAACCTGCTTGGTGATGATTGCACATGTTTTTACACTAGTGTCTATCAAAATGTCTGGCCTTTTCACAATTCCTACAGAACCTGAAATAAAATATATGCCTTGAACTCTTGCAAGTGCCTGTTTTCATGGAGTGTATGGAACTAAACAATCCAGTAACAAAACTGGGGCAATATCTATGCTTTCCTATCAGCTCCTCTCAGGCTGCTGCAGGGCAAAGGGCCTTTTCTGCATTAATTATGTCCAGTGTGCTGAAAGGTTTGTCTAGGGCCCTAGCCAATACAGCCTGGCTAGGGTCTGACGAGGCCAGCCAAGCCTTTCTCCCCACTAACCTGACTACCAGGGCTGGAGCTGCAAGGTCCTGTTGTCCTCAAATGGAATATTTTTAAAGGTTCCTTTTCAAACCATCATCACTGACTGTCACAGGGCAAACCATGCTTTCTAGGTCAACAGTTCTGTGTATATCACATTCATGTGCCAGCCCACCCTTGTAAATTCTGTGCCTGACAAGACTGCTTTGAATGAAGTCACTCCATAATTTATTTGTGAGTGTGAACAGTGCTTAGCACCCTCCTTTTGTCCCAGTCGAGTTGATTCTTCAGACTTGGACTGAAGTAAGCAGCTGATCTGTACATCCATACGATTGGCAGGATGCTGTGTAACTCAGCTCACACAGCATATGGCCTGATGGTTTGAGAAGGTACAAAGTTGTTAACTCTGTCATTGCCTTACAGAGGCACTGAATTTAGAAAATAAAATCAGTCATCAATGCAACATTGTTTCAGGAAGTCTTTCTTTAGGCAAAGAACCATGTCTCTTTTTCAGGACAGCAGAATGTTGCACATATTGAGCACCACCTGTGTGCCTGGGATAGTACCCTTTATAATATAACATCCTTCATCACTGATTGTTGAGGAAATACCTGCACCAGTAGTCTTGAACCATGGCATGATTAGAATGCTTGCTCTGTTAGTTCTTTCTCTTTTACTGGCTGCCAACATTAGACTCTCCTTCTCTAATCTCGTTCCAAATTCTGGCCTTTGTTATTAATTAGAGGTCAAATTTATACTGCCATTGATTAAGTTATTCACTAACACTTGTTTAAACTATCAGGCCAAAATTGAAAACCTAGTAATGAACTTGCCTTGAGTTATAGGATGAAGGTGAAAGTCAAAATCAAACCTTCACCTAGACAGGAGTTATATGTGCAATAAGGCAAAGAAAATGGTGGACCCAAACATCTGGATTCTGCCCTTGAAGTCTAAGTTGACTAAAGATCATAAAATACAGGCTGTGGTGGTGATATGTAGTATAAAAGGTGAGATGGCTGAATTTTAGTTAAGTCTAAAAAGAGGCTAAACTCATCATCAGCTGTGAGATGAAAGTTGCTGTATATAAATGGGAAAGTATATGTATTGACATGGTTCTTAATGTGAGGATTCAGACTCATTTCAATATTTCTTTAACTGCACAAAAAGATGGTTGTAAGGCACCTTGCTTGGGAAGCGAAAACTTGATTGATTGCATGAAAAGGAAGGATTTCAGACATACAGCTAGATAGTAGCCTATTTTAAAATATACTGTTATCCTAAGTAATGGTGTATCTTTTTGTCATTAAAATTGGTCCATCACTTTTTAAGCCAAAACATCACTGCCTGTGGTGGTAAGGAATAAATCTTGCCTGTTTTTATGTCTTCAAGTCTGATGCAAGCCCTAGAGTCTTCTATTGGTGAAAAGGGTAAAAAGCCACCCCAATGCTGTTTGCATGGAGATTTTTTCAGAACTTGAGATGAACAGAGCCACTGTAGGAGAAGGAGCTCTCTGCTTTAGTCTGTAGGTGAACAAAAACAAACAGAGCTACAATGATGCTTTCATTTGCATAACCTTTGTAGCCATAGTTATTGTTTTGGGAATCTCAATAACTCTCTCTGCAATGGTTGCATTTGGGAAATGAGCTGAAAGGGGAGGGGAAAGGCTGATAATTAGATGGAGACTCTGCATCCGTGATAGCAAGAGCCATACTTGTTGGCTTGTATGATAACACATTTTTCTCCAGTGACGATTTCATGTAACTTGGAGTAATTTTATAGAAGAAGGAAACTTGTGAAGAGTTCTGTGAGGAAGTTGCATATGGAACAGGGCTGAAGCCTCCCCAGCCTTTGACATTGCTGACAGTTGAAGTCATTGCAACTTTGCTATCTGTTGGTGAGAAGTCAAGACTAGCTAACATTTTCCCAGGGCTGGGAAATATTTCCGAGTAAATTTCTCATCTTCAGAACAGTGCATATATGTAATTTTTTTTTTCCCTCTTTGTGGTAGTGGCAACATTGTAAGGTTCACTTTGCACCCAGTTACAATACCTCTCCTAACATTTTTGTGTTTATAGGCGAAGCATGGATATGCATGCATACTGTGCTTCTCAGGATGATAACATGTTTCTTTTTACAGTCAATAAAGATTTTCTGTTTTTATCCACAATGGATAGTTAAGTGGAAAGGTATTGCATGTTGATGATATTCAAAAAATATTCCAGTGATCCCAGGGATTTCTTGGGGCATCCTCAGAGGTGTTTGTGCAGATGGTACTTTGTTCTAAAGAGAATTCATGTTTTGAACCTGATTAGTATGGCTTTTGACTTTTCTTGATGGTGGATTATACCTCAGGTGCAAACGGGTATCGTTTAGATAAGACGTTTAAAAATACTACAGAACTGATGGCTTTGTGTTTAAAGTGCTTTCTGTTTTAACATATGCACTTACAAGTATGCTCAACAGCCAGCTTCTGAGAGCATTATTCCTAATGGAATCAATTTTAGGGGAAGGAATTGCACTACCAATATCCTGTAGTGATCTAGTGAGTGATAGAAAGGACAAACATCAGTAGAATGGCTAAAACCTGGTCCCATTGCAGAGAATTGTTCCAAACAAGAAAAAGTAGAAGGAAGGAGAGGGGATGGAAGATAAAGGACTGACAAAACAATACAAAGAAAAGCAAAGGAAGTGAGATAATTTATCTTTGTTGCAAGAGCCTCATGTCAGTCATTCACAAGAAATTCTGCCTTTGCTGAAGAACAGTAAGGAATCAGGACACAGCAACAGACGTGACAGAAGAATCTTCCCAACTGAGATAAAAAGTGAAGCTCTTTTAAAAAAAAAGTAAAATAAAAAATTGCATTTCCAGTTAGTTCCCACCCTCACCTAGCTCCCACTCTAATATTGTCCTGGTTTGTGTAGTGCCCATACCTGACTACTGGGAAAGAAAGACTTCTGTTTCTATTTACAACAGTCAAGAAGTGCAACAGCACTGTAGCACATTTGAGTGTGCATTATTTTTGCCTCATTGAGGGACACTTCTCCCTGGGGAGAGGAGCTCATTTATCTTCATGTTAGCTCCAGAGGGAAATTGGCCTAAGCAGAGAACAGTTAGTTGTATTAAGCTGTGTATGTATGTGCTGTGTTTTGATGTAGTTTGCTGACAGCTAGTAACTGGACCTAATCTGTCAAACTCATTTCACTTAAGACCTGGGGTATAACTCTTAAATTCTGATCTTTAAGGTAAAAGCATCACAAAGCTACTTGGCACTTAACCTTCTGTTTTTCCGTAAATAACACCTTTTCTTTCCTAGTTTTTACTTATTTCATCTTCAGTAACACTGGTTCTTTAAGTTACTGTTTTGGCATTTTGAGCTTATTTGGGAAAGCAAACAAAAATACCACAGTAGAACTACTGAAACTCGTTATTAGGAATAACATGTTATCATGCAGTTACTGCATTGACGTATACTATGTAGCTGAATCTTTATTGTTATCTGCTACAGAGGTATTCCTACTTGCATATTTCTTACCAGTTTGCCACTTTAGATTATGCTTTTCAGATTAATTAGAAAATCGGAATCACAATTGTTAAAGATTCCCTGATAATTTCATAAGAACATGAGTTGTGATTTTAGGAATAGTTTGTTATCTAGCTAATAGCTATTAGCTGACAAGATTCCCAACTACAGGCTCCTCTCACTCACTTCTATTTCCAGTGATGGACAAGGAAAAAACAGAGAGGTAAATTTGTCCAAATCTCAAATTATTCCTTCAAGTTTAAGATAGCTCTCTTTCTCTTGCAATGGGTCCTGTTTGTCTAGCCTCTGTCTTTAACTTGTCTTTTAACTGTTGTAGGGTTGGCGAGTGAAAACTGCCTTTTTCATGTGGTTAGAAAGCTGTTAAAAATATTCCGAGTAGAAGCTGAAAATGCAACATGACATTCTCTTGATGCTGAAATGCTTTATGACCAGAGGCTTGTCTACTTTATTCTTCCTGGTGGCAGTATAATGTACAGAGATCCATGCTAAGATAAGGATCATTCTTCATGTACTTGACCAGAAAAATCCAAAAGGACAGGGTGATTCTCATGTCTTCATCTTTTCCGTTAAGAAGTAACAGAAGGCTATTTTATATCTTTGCGTATCTTAATTCTGGAATGTCATCTTGCTAGTACCAAAATTGCCTAGATTTGACAGTTTTTCAGGGTATTTTGCACTTGTTTCACTTATTTAAACCATAGATTTTCAGTTTGAGATCTCTAGCCTGTATATGAGATTTAGGTGGTATTGAGTTTCTAAAGATTGTATAACATTTAGGTTACTTTTTTTTTTTTTTTTTTTGTAATGATTAATAAACCTGTAGAGGAATACCTTAGATATAAAAGTAAGTAATGTGTAAAATATATTGTATAACTCTTGGCACCAGGCCTGGTAAAACTTCTCTACATTTCTGTTCTACATCTATTGGACACATTATTCTTTCTGTCCCTGAAAAAAGGCACACACAATAGATGTTACAATAAATTATAATTTTCTTATGGTAAATGGTTAAAGAGGATTGAACTGAGTTTGCACTACCGTCCAAGTGCTGTCCCATAAGAAATCTTATCATTAAGCCCCAATAACTCATGTGTGGTAGTAAATACTAATAAAGAAATCATTGCTGGGCTGTCTTTCACAAACCAAGAGTTTTTGGAAGAAGTTAGACATACAGAGCAGTTCTACATGCAAAGATTGTTATTAGCATTAAATTTTAATTCTGGCTAAACCCTGAATGTGTAAAAACAAGGGAATAAAGGATGACTTTTTGCAGTAACTTTGCCCAGGACATGGCTGAAAGAATCAACTATATTAAAGTATACTATACCTAGGCTGATGATATGAAGCATAGTTGCTAGATATCATTGTGACATCTGGGGTAGTGGGTGGGTGGTAGGGAAGAGGTGTTGTTTCACTAAATAATTCTGGCTGTGTGAGTGTCTTGACCATGCTTTCAACCCAGAGAAAGCATAAACATAGTGGTTGTTACTACCACAAACAATGTCAGCACTCTTCTGAGCAAAAGAAGTGCTTGTTGCAGTCTTAAGCTTACTCATGCAGGAGAGTTTCACGGGGAAAGTGATCTATGAAATTCCTCGGAGAAATGAACAATGACTTTTTTATGAAGTTGCATAGCTGTGGGATATTTTATTGCCAATCTTGTGTGATGCAAAATTTCTCTCCTGAAAGTCAGTTTTTTATTACAAAAGCATGTTAAGTTACTATATTTACAGTAATCAAAGTGATTGATTTAACTAATATGTATAATGGAAATGCTAGAATTAAAGATGCCAGGGGAACCTTAATTTGGTTCTTTTTTGCTTATGCCCTACAATACATCTTTAATTATGTGAATATGTACTATTTTATTCATGCAGCTGTATCTCTGCAAGTATCCAGAACTTCTAACTCCTTTACCTGCAGGTCCTCTACTGTTCTGAATTCTTGATATCATTGCTCAGTTTAAATTCTTGTATGCTGCCAGACTTTGCTTGTGCTCTAGGAGTTTGCATACCTAGCACTACTATGTACTCTTCTTTGTGCTTCCAGCTGAAGTCACACTTATGTTCTGAATCAATTTGTTTCCAGAGATGTGAAGGCCCAGACTTAGTAGTATCGAAGTTTTGTGGGCAATGCCAAATTGGTGGTTAAGCAGGGTCATGCCCACAATGTTGTGCAGTGTTGGGTTCAGATGCATGCTCTAGAGTTAAAAGATGGAAATGTGACTTATGGTTGTGCTTTATCCACCCTCTAAGTAGAGATGAATCAGAAGGATTTTGTTTATTTATTTTTATTTTTTTACAGGATATTCCTCCCAAATAGTGCTGGTCTAAGCTGTGATGGTGGTACGGTGGTTAGGGTGACTATATAAATTGTCATCTGGTGCAGCATCTGAGAGCCATGAATTCTTTGATAGACAAGATACATGGCTAAGACATTGCTGAGATGGAAATGGCACCCTTGCTCTGTCAGCTTGTCTTCTCTCCTTGAAAGCTCTGCTTGCTAGCAGGGAAGGTAGTACGGAGTGATTATATTAACCTTAAACGTTCTTGTCTACATAACATGACCTGGTGGATATTTTCTGCTAATTAGGGTTGGTGCAAACCTCATAAACCTTCATACCAGTTTTTGAACTTTTGTTCTTCTGTCCTCCAAATTTCTACCTCTCTTGAGATGTTAATATGAGAGTGCTTGAGGAGATGCAAGAACTAGGCTGACAGCAACAGCACATCTTTCTCCAGTATTCGCTCATTCTCTCCAGTTCAGCACAATTCACTCTTGTAGATATGTCCTATTTGCTTGCTGCTTAATCTGACCCAAAATATGTCTCACATCAATATCATGTTGGTGGACATCCTAACTGTGTTAGATTAAAAATGAGCACCTTATCATATTTGTGTTGCTTGCAAATCACAATGTGATCACAAAGTCTTAGTTACCATATGCATAGTGCATTTTAATGAAATGAAGATTTGATGTGGGTCATCTATGTAAGTTAGTTTTCAGTAAGTCTTTGTTATAAGTATGTGTTTCTGAATTGTAATTTTTATCACTACAACTGTATTTTAAAGAAGAGCAATTGAAGTAATAAATAAGAACATATTGCAAAGAGCTGTTAACATCATTAGCTTTCAATACGTTTCAAATTCATTGAAAAACAGACTTAACAGAACAGCAAAATTTCAAGGTGCCTGTACAATATCTAAAATTTTAGATTAAAAAACAAAACAAAACAACAACAACAAAAAAAAACACCAAAGAAAACAAAACCCCACAACCCTAGGCTTCAATACTTCTAACTTTGCTAAATAGGGATGTCCTTTCTGATGCTCTCCCACATGTATCTGTCCTTCCAGCTGCTCATATGTTTAACAGCTTGGTAAATCAAAACAGCAGTTTTCTATTGGTCTCTCCTTAGCCTTCTGGCTTGACTGGCCATAGAAAGGAAAACTGTAGGTAGAAATAGAAATGATATTGGTTGCTGTTAATCTCTGTTTTTGTTTTTAAACAGTCTAAATTGAGCTGTCCCTTGCCATTCAATTCAAACCTTCACCTATTTGTACAGAACAACTGTGTAAAAAATTGACTACCACTTAAGTCTAAAATTGTTTTGATTTCTACTCATAAGTTAGTTTGGCAATTCAGTGAAGTCTTATCTTCCATTTGGCTTCACTGTTCCTGAGAGATTCATAGAGCATGTGTAAGCCTGCTGACAAGCAACACCACCGTCCTCAGGCTGTGACACTGGCAGTGCAGAAGCAAAAGCACAAGTATTTAGCAACTCAGAAGAGCACACAACACGTGTGCAGCTGCAGAATGAAAACAGCCCCTAATGTCCCTCAAGGCAAGGCCATGTGTTACCACTTATATTCACTACACTAGTGAAAATCATATCTGCCACTCCACATAACACTGCAGGATGAAAAAAATGTTGAAAGGTCTTCCCTATGAATTAGCACTGACCATTCTGTCTAATTAAAAAAAAAAAAAAAAAAAAAAAGCCTCACAATATGTAAAACCAATTCCATGGAACTGAAAAAACTAAATACTCTCCTCTGGCTCATTATGTTACTGTGCCAATTGTACCGTAGTTTTAAACCACAAGAAGCAACAAAAACTGCTATATCAAAAATGTTTAATATTCTTCCCTCAAAGAACATACAGAAGCTATCCCATAGGAATTTCTTTTAGATGGGGTATTCTATAGGCTGCATAGACAGATTTTTAAGCTACCTCTAGCTAATGATGAGGTTATGTCCATTACCCTTGTAGATACTCGGCAGCATGCTCGCTTTGCATCTTGACTCTAATACTCCAACAGCTGAGATGTGCAGCTACTAAATAGGGATAGCAATTGGCTAGTCATGGCTGTGTATTTCTCAAAGCTCATTCAGTTCTTTTCTTAATACCCTATTATTACAAGTCAAGACTAAGCTACAGACTTTTTTTGACACCAAAGGAAATATTTTCGTCAGGTTGAAGTTCTGCAGCTGTTCCTGGACATATTATCTCTGCAGCACCACTCTCCAATGCCAGCTAGCTCTTGTTTCATGAGCCCAGAAATGGCTTTGTAGGGAACGTCTGTTCCAGAAAACTGTTGCTCTTGAAGTCACTATTCACTGTCTCTCACAGTCACCAAAAACAATCTGGAAATGCAATCAGAGAGAATCAGAAGTAGTTATAGCTCCTTTCACAAATAATTCAGCCAAGACTACTTGGTGGTGTCACAGGAGCTGCTCTGAAAGCTTCTGCTGTTTGGTGGTAGCATGTTACCTACAGCCAATACTGCCTCATGGTAGTGTGTGGCATTCATACTGGTCTGTTGAGTCTGAGAATCATATCATCTGCTTTGAGGAATGACATGGAAGATGATGAACATATGGAGAATTTTATCCCCAGATGTGGAAAACAATCAGGGCTCCCTAAATTCTGTTGTTATGCCAAAAATCCCAGGAATGCCTTAGGCTGGCAGCAATGCAGAAGAGAGTAGGTTACCTGGTCGTATAGCTGTGTTCATAGTGAACACAGCTATATGTTCATAGTGAGAGAGCATCCTCCTTTCCCTTCTTAACATCCTCTCATTATATGATTCTTATAAAGTAAATGTGTCTGTTCATTTGGACAGGTCAGTTAGTACAGAGCAGTTACAGCACAGCCTCATAGTAAATCTCCTTGTATAGACAAGGAGACATGGATAAATAAATCAACCTCCTGTGACTTTTTTAACCTGTGGTTTTCACAATTCATTGCAATGACATTTGAGGCATTATTCATGGGTACGAAGGATCTCATTCACTAGACAGCCTTCTGAAATGATCATTTAAATGCACTGGCTTGTTTCTGTGTATTTTGAGCCCTGCTTTCAGACTGATTTTTGCTGTTTCCTTAGGCAGTAACATAGTATGTTTCCCTGTAATTTACTTAAGACCTGGAAAGCTGATTTTGGCTGTATGATAGCAAATAAGATGTTTACTGTCACTGAATATCTCCTATGTACTGGAAATTTGAAATTCTTGAAACACTAAAAAATAGGTTAACTCTTGTCCCTCTCAGTAACCATCGGATCAATACTTCCCAGAGCTGCATGGCTAAGAGCAGAGCCATCCTCAAACACAAGCTGAGCAGGCAGTTCAGGGCAACAAAATCACCATGGTTTGTCTGTGGATTTTGGCATATTCTAGAGGCCTGGGAGGCCAGGTTACTATCTCTGCTATACCAGTGAAAGCCTCTAGGATGACAGCTTTGACTGGGAAACTTAGTAATTGATTAAAAAAAAAAAATCGCCTTAGTCTTATTCTACTAGAGACCGGAGACTCTGGAGTTGTTCTAACAGCCTCCGTCCTCACACCTCTTCTCCTCAGCCTAGAACAGTTGGTTTGAGCCACTTACCTTGTTTATGCTGATGATGCATCTCTAGCAAACTCTAGTAGAAAGCATGAAATATATGAGTCTCTCCACTTTCCTTTCATCTTTGTGAGTTCTACTGTGAACTTCACCCTCCACCCCTTTTGCTTTGGCTAGTTTTGCTGTTGGCTAGATGCAAAGACTGACTTTTTTGGCTCCCGCTCCTCATGCTCTCCTCCATTCATAGTACAATATCAGGGCAGATTCTTCTATAGTTCTTAAAGTTCATACTGTTCCTTCAATGTCTAAAGGGATGCTGAGTGTTATCATTCCCTGTGCTTGAAAACCAAATGGTACTGATGAGTGGAGGGATTTAGGGAATTATAATTGGGAACCTAGTTGCCAAGTTCAGAATAACATTGTGGGTGGAAAATTCCACTCAGACAGATGCTGTCTGGTGCCTATGATAGTTCTCTTTCACATGGACTTTTCAACAATAATACACGACTATAATGATTTCATTTTTTTGCCGTAGTTGTTTGTTTGTTCTAAAGTGTCTTGCTATATGCTAAAAATCATACTTAAAATTTTGTAGAAAGTTATCCTGTCCTCTACTTAACATGTACTGCTATGTGTGGATAAGTAAAATTTTAATGGAAGACTTATAATAATAATATAATGTTTGCAGCATAGTAAACAAAGGACAATGCCATCCTATGGTTCTGTGCAATAATTAGTTCCAAAAGTCCAAAAGTAGATGTCCCTTAAAATACAGCTACTTTTTCTTTTAGATGATGTGACTTAATAGGAACTGCCAGACATAACAACAATAGTATGTTTTGTACTGCCAGCTTTAATAAGACTGCATAGTTAATTTAAGGCGAAGTTGAAAAAGTTGTCATAATAGTTAAGTTCCAAATTCATTTCTCACTCATTGTTATAACCAAACCTGAATACAAATATTGTTTTATTTTGTATTAAACTTTTTCAGTTTTCAGTTAATAAGGAATATATTTTCTTTAAAACATGCAAGCAACCCCATTTCCCCCATCTTCCCATACACAAAAATAGCATATCTGTTCTCAAACCAATAAAGAATGCGCTGTAGATAAATTCATACTGCACCAATGGAGTGTAAGGATTCCATTAATGGTTTAGTGATATCATCAAGAAAGAAAAAGGCAAAATGGATCCACGGCTTTTACTCCTCTTGGTCTGTAATAAAGCAGTGTAGTAGCAGCTGCTGTCTTTTTGTATTTTTCTTTTTTTTAACCTTTCTTTTTTTTTTTTTTCATTTTTTTTCCTGTAGGCATCAGTTGATGTATTATAAAAGTTTAAAAAAAAAGAAAAAAAAGAGAAAAAAAAATCCTGACGTTTCCTCCTTTCTTTTTTTCTGCCTCTATTTTTTTTTAAAGAACAGTCAGCTTCCTTTTGTTACTGCTGTGATGTACTTTTCCCCACTAACTCCAAGACGGAGCCTGAAATGCAATATGGAAATTACTAATGTGACAGAGAAATATGAGCTTTATACTGTAGAAAAAGTGGCTGTAGCAATATATCAGAGAAATTATTGAATGTTATCGGTCATAGCACAATTTATTATTTTACCAGTGTGCTGTGAAAAGTTGTTCAGCCAACCCAAAGCTTTCCTACTATATTAGCACTATCTGGAAGTTTAACTTGTAGCAGTTTGCTAAATTTAAGCACAGTAATTATTTGTATATTAGCCTCTTGGATTCCTCCCTCCCCACTCCAACCCATCATTTTAACATACTGTATGTGCAGTAATTTGATTTACTACCTTTATTTTGGAATTCGTATGAGAAGGCTTTCACAGAGGAAAGATGGCTGAAAGATATAAGGGAGGGCTGAGAATTTGGAAACTGTCTGCTGTGCACTTTGTATATACTCCCTGCCAAAATCACGTGTAATTCTCATTAATGCTAATGGGATTTAATACATGCTGGAAAGAGAAAATATCCTCATTTATTTTGTACTGAGCTGAGTGGTAGCAAAAATGCTGTATTGACAACTCTGGGGCCCTTTATTTATCCACAGAACAGGCAGTGTCAGAATGAGTTTCTTCAGGCAACTTGGTGTCTCAGTCCTCTTCTGGAGGGACCTCTGAAGGACACCACAGCCATATTACATCTCTGCCACTCAAGTCTGCATAGATAGCACACTTGTACTGTGTCAGCATGGCTGATATTCCTCACACTATACTTGTGATGTACAGCAGTTTGAAGATACTAAAATTAGGCTGGGTCTGGAGGAGTGCTAGAAGGCTGAACAGTGCAAATAATGTCTTTCAAATCTAAGAAGTGGTGCATCCTCACAGTGCTGTCTGTAAATTCTTCAGATCAAGGAACTTGTGAGAGGGGAACTTTTTTTTTATTATTACTTTTTTTCTATAATGTTGCACAGTTACTTGTTCTAGACATTAAAGCAACCTGCAGACACAAATACTGGGAAAGAGATCTCATTCTGAAGTGTTTTTTTTTTTTTTTTTTTTTTTAGGGTCATGGCACTTGGCAGTTGCACTGAACTTTCTTTAATATTACAGGTGATTACCTACAGAGCTCCATTTCTAATATATGATTTAAAACCAAGAAAATTGCACTTTCATTTGGGAAAGTTTGTGGTTACCTTTTACAGATTTAGGCTGGCCACCATTGTCAAAACTGTTGGGTACATATGTGTCTTCAAATAAAATAAATTGGTCTGCCTACTGGATGAACAGGACTCAGACTTGTGGAGTGTGAGGATTGTTTGCTGGGCTTTTTAACTCAGATAAACAGTTCACTTCTACAATTCATTTAATTAATGTTCATCTCATTAGTAGAGATCTATCTTAGCCATCTAACATTATACAGTAAATTGCTTTAATGAATTCTGTGATTCTCTCAAAATTTCCAGAGAGACAATGCTAATGTAATAAGTCAAGAAAGTGCAGCTTTGGAGATTCATTAAATTTTATTTCTTATTAATTGTCTCTGGAAAAACTCTGAAAGAAGTATAAAACTAAAAAAGGGTCATTTTTAGACATGCTTGTTATAGATGACCAGAAAGTACAAAGTTTAGTTTGGCTTTGAACTTTACTAGCACACTGGTGGCTGTTTTGTTACTAGTATTGTTTAATTTTTTATTATTATTTTACTTAATATCTTGTATGAATGGAGTTCTACTGCAAAGTATTATGGTCAAAATCTTGTTTAAAACAGGTTGTCAATGTGTCTTTTTCTTTCTCTTGACTCAAATGACAGAAGAACAAAGTGTGTTCTGAGTAAAGTCTATCCAAAATACTTACTAATTTCAGTGGAAATGTAAGCTTAGCAGTATTGTTTACTGGAAGGGATTGATGGGAAAAAAAAGGATTGATAGCTGCCCACTTAGTTACTTTTCTTGACCTTTTTCCTCTTCCCCTTCTAGCTACCCACTCCTCCAGTAGAGTTTAGTATTCAACCTGATCAGAAAACTTTGAAGAAAGGAAAGGAATCACAGCACTTAATTTTGTCAAACTGTTTGGTGAGAATAAAAAACGCAGTAAAAATAAAATAAAATACATATACTCATATCCCCCCCCCCCCCCATTAATTTCCTTTCCTTTATATTCCTAACAGAAAAAGTAGGCCCATACCCTTAATCTGCATTAGAGTGATTAGAGTGGTGGCTAGGGGTGGTGATGCACTGTTGCAATAACACCTATGACACAAAGCACTTCTGATTCCCAGCCGTTACTTTGCTAGTCACAGCCTCCAGCTGGTTGAGACCCTAAATATTAGATGTGCCTTCTACTATATACTGAGTTAATTGTTATTGGTCTCTGCCCAATTTTATGTGTCTAAAAATGTCTTTTTAACATTATATAGCTTATGTAATGTTTATGCTGTGCACCCCTACCAACTCTACTGTCTGTTAATGTTGTGTTATAATGAATGTAGTTTAACTTTCAGACAAATAGGACACCCTCTTCTTTACAGGCTTAAATGTTAACTATTGTTGAGGTCCTCTTTAATATGAAAACATCCTGCAACCAGGATCTAGAGTTTTATAGTTTCAGGCTCTAGAGTTTTATGTGTCTTTATATTGTTAGTTGTAAAAATAATGAAAGAAATACTGAATGCTTTAAATTAGTATGTACAAAAAGACATGGTGTCCCATTTCCTGTAAAAAGTGCTTAATGCAGAAAAGCTCATGAACTTGTACAATCGTTACGGTATAGTTCCATTTGTATGTAACAATTTGCCTAATTAACACAATATTTTTGTGTTGCCAGCAAAATAAGCAGTTCTATATTTCTTCTTCTCCCTCTTTGTTTCAGTGTCCTCCTCAAACCTTTGCGCAGTTGCACCTTGGAAGGTGACTGTGTAAAAGTAACATTATCCAGCTCAAAATGTCTCCTTCCTTTGCGTGTTCAGAGACACATGGCTGCTATGCTGTACAAAAAGAAGTCTTCAGCGCTTTTCTGCTCTTGTCAGTGCTGTGGAACTAATAAGAGAGCAGTGTGAAATAAGAGTGTGTTCTTGTGTGGCATCAAAGAAAATGTTTATTTGGCTACAGTCGAGTTCCTTTTGCATAGCCCTGGGAATTGCAAGCGTTGCCCAGGTGTTGATGTGAGTAGCCTTTGCAAATGAGGTGTGTGATGGAAAAGGAGCCGTGCTTTGACTTCCAGCTCCCAGGCTGCATTTCTGGGACTCAAGCACATTTAGGCTGCACCTCACTGAGAAAAGATAAAAGTGGAGCTGCCTCTGCCCCTTTTTTAGAGTCAAGTTACAGTTAGCTTACCAGAGAAAGAGACAATCATTAACAGCCAAATTCTCCCCAAGCATAGCTCTGTTTTCCTGCTGGAGTCAAGCATGGATAAATGTGCATGGATTACATGTATTTCTCTAGACATCTGATTTCTTGTGTTGGGAAGTAAAGGGGTAAATTAAACAATTAAACTTTCCTTCTCCTCACTCTCGCTCCCTAGTAACTATCCCTTTCTTTAAGCTCTTTGATACTCTCCATTCATAGGGCAGTGGAATGATGTTCCAATAATTTCCCTTCAGCAGCAGGAGATGCACTGCTGTATATTATGCCCTTTAGCTAAAAGAAAAATTGATTCTGTCATGTATACATTTATATCTCTTTTTTTTTTTTTTTTTCCCAAGGAAATTCTGACTCTTCTTACAAGACTAAGGTAAGAAATAATAAACTACTGACATACATGACATACTTCTCCCATTTGGGAAAGACGGTCCATATTGAGAAATAGGGAATTAAAAAGCAAAACTAGACAATAGTTAGAGCACTATGTAGGTTTTCTTTCTTACAGGCAAGCTCAGTTACATTTTAGACTAGGTTTAAAAAAAAAAAAAAAGTGCTAGAGAACTGAATGCGACATATATCAAGGGTTTGGAGTTGCTTACTTTTTGAATACTGAAATTTGAAAAAAATTTCTTCACAAACAGCCAAATATTAATTCATGTGATTTTGGTAGGTCTATTATCCTGAGATAGCTGTATGTTTTCTCTAGGAGCAGGAGAGCCTTTTGGTTAATTCAATGAGTTAATCAGGCCATCTAGCTCCTATTCCTGAACTGTCCAGGGCAATGTTGGTCATCTCAATTAAAGTCTGTGTCCTTAAATTCCATTCTGAAAAACTGTGATAATGGTTACTTTGTTGCACCAAATTAAAAACAAAAAAACCTAAAAAACTAAACAAAATAAAAAAAAACTATGCTTCATATGTATACAGCTTTTAACACTGAGCATCCTTGAAGTTCTGTAGAAAAAACAAATGCAGACTATTATACCCAAAGCTTGTCCAAAGACTTCTTTTGAAGTTCTTCCTTACATAAGTGTCTTTCAAGCCAAAGCAATCATTATTCATGGGCATTGACCAACTTCCTATTAAAAATAAAAATAGTGGGGAGGGGCAAAGGAGATTAAATATATTCAGACTGAAATTTTCTCACTTTCTTGAATTTCATAGTTTTAGAAATTTATCAATCAAATACTTGAAGGCAAAATAATATTTTATTTTGTAAATAAAACTATATCTATTCAGATATCTAGTCAGAGTCCTCTCTGACTTAAATTTTATTTCCAAACCTTCTGCATTTAATTCCACAGTTGTTAACTTTACTGAAAACTGAGGTGTATGTTTTATTTTTGTCCATATTTGTATTGCAAAGAACATTTGAAATCCTTTTCTACTGTTAAAGAAACTACTAGAGACTGAGCAATGGAGTTTGGAAGCTATGGAGAAAACTTCAACAAAATAGGGAAAACACTACTGTCTAACTTCTTTTCAGGAAAAATCATTGAGTGGAAAACCTAACAAACCTCAGAAACCTAAGAGTAGCCAATGTTGTCAAGATTCACTGATAATTTCTGAGTTGGATGTCTCATGTTCAGTTCCCTCTGGTTGCCTGGAAATTTCCTGTATTCCTGTGATTCCACATAGTCTGCTTATATTGAAGAAAGTCTTAAATAATAGGAGCTCCTGACCGTTGCCTGCTCTGGGAAGTTATAGTCTGATTAGACAGACTAATTGTCTGTCTAAATTGTCAGATTGGATATTGTCCAATGTCAAACAGACACTAATCTTGCAAAATCAAGAATCACATAAGAAACAGAAAAATAAAATATCACCCCCCCCCCCCCCCCAAGCTCTACAAACACATTTTCATCAATGTATTTTCAATGGAAAACTTTCATCCTCAGTGGTGAGGAATAAAAGGACCAATATGTGGGGAAATGACTTAAAATATTTGTGTGTGTGAATACATAGACATTTTGCTCTAGGGAGTGAAACTCCCCTTTGCTGTAGTAACAAGACAAGTTGTTGCTGGGAGAAGAAGCTTACCTGATGCAGAGGCTGATCCTTATCCCAGAATGGGTCATATGATATTAACTTGTATCAGACCTATGTATGTCCCCCCTGATTGAGGACTCTGAGTTGTATCATCTGTTTTTTAATAGTAGCTCTTCATGTTATCTATGAAGCAAGGCGTACCAGAAATTTTTAAGAACGTTTGATTATTTTATTTTATCTTGGGATGTTAAAGTTTAAAAGTGTTTTAGAATTAATTCATTGTGGAACCCTGGGGTAAGAACCGCATGTCACAGGTAACCAAATTAGAAGTCCATGGGTTATGAGATCACAATCCCCTAGAGAAATATTTAGTAGTATGTTTACTTAATATCTAACAGCATGTGAAGTTTATTTATTAATATGCCTGCAGGTTTCTCTCTAATCCCACTTCTCAGAGATGCTCACACACAGATAGAAAAGCCAGGAGGGGGGCGAATTGCCCTGGTACTGTTTCCATCTAATAGAATAATATATCTGTTAAAGAAAAAAAGTTAGGGTACAGCACATACCTTTCTTACCTTGACCAAATCTCAAGCCCTCTTTTACACAGAAGCCTGTTGTGTGCTATTTACAGAGAGAGGGAGTAGAAAAGCGCATGCACAGCAACTTCCTCTTAGGTTATGAATCTTTAAGAAGAAAAAATATTTTTAACATAGTCATAAGAGCAATTGCTTCCAGCTAAGCAATGAGAGAGAAATTCACCCCTCCTTCTTCACACCATGCTGTAGTAATTGAGCTTAGTGGAAGAAAAACTGCAGGAAGAAAGTCTTCCTTATCCCCTCCCTGTTAACAGCAGTGGTGCTCCTGTTGACTCATATCTTGGCCAGGGAAAGGGGGTGCTGGCTTGGCTCACCCTCTGCTAAGGGGTCACTCCTGTTGCCACTCCTGCTGGGCATTGCTTGTGGCTGTGGCGGACTTGTGAGGTCTGTTCTGCACAGGGCTTGGGAGGTAAAGAAGTATTTCTGACTGAATTTACTTGGCTTTCCTGCCGAAGAGTGCTAGTGTGTTCTGGAGGTAACATTACCAATGGATAGAGCACTGCTCTGCAGTTTGCAACATGTCAGTTGTGGGTGTCTGTGCAACACAGGAATACTAATATTTCCTCTTTAATGAAGCATTTTGAGGCTTAGTGAAGACTAGTTTTATGAAAGAGCGAGATGGACTGACTATTTAATTGTTGAAGTGCTATGAAGGATCAGATCTTTCTATTTGGCAGAGCAACTTCAGCCTCATAGGGCATCCTATTAAGCACTAAATAGAACATTATACCAAGGACCTGTCAAAAAATTGAAGAAACAGTAGCTATCCACTAGCTATTAATAACTCAACACTGGTGATGGGCTTTGGGACCCTGGGTGCCCTGAGCCGGAGGACCATGATGGTGGGAATGACAAACTCCCAACCAACCCTGAACATGTGTGGGATTTGCTGCTCCACCTGGATCCACACAAGTCCATGGGTCCAGATGGGATTCATCCCAGGGTGCTTAAAGAGCTGGCTGATGTCATCACGGGACCTCTCTCAATTATTTTTCAATGATCTTGGGAATCTGGAGAGGTTCCAGTAGACTGGAAGCTAGCAAATGAAGTGCCAATTTTCAAGAAGGGTAAGAAAGAAGACACTAGCAATTACAGGCCTGTCAGTCTCACGTCAGTGCCTAGTAAAATTATGGAGAAGATGATCTTTGAAGTTACTGAAGTGCACCTGGGGGACAATGCAGTCATAGGTCCCAGCCAGCATGGGTTCATGAGGGGTAGGTCCTGCCTAACAAATTTGATTTCCTTTTATGATAAGATCACCCATCTACTCAACCAAGGGAAACCAGCTGATGTGATCTTTTTGGACTTCAGCAAAGCTTTTGACATGGTTGCCCATAGGATCCTACTGGACAAAATGTCCAGCATACAGCTAGAAAAAAACATCATATGATGGGTGAGCAATTGGCTGACGGGCAGGGCTCAAAGGATTGTGGTAAATGGGGCCACATCAGGCTGGCGGATGATCGCTAGTGGGGTCCCTCAAGGCTCCATTTTAGGGCCAGTCCTCTTCAATGTTTTTATAAATGATTTGGATGTAGGACTAGAAGGTGTGTTGAGCAAATTTGCCGACGACACCAAACTTGGAGGAGTTGTAGACTCGGATGAGGGTGGAAAGGCCTTGCAGAGAGATCTGGACAGATTGGAGAGCTGGGCGATCACCAACTGCATGAAGTTTAACAAGAGCAAGTGCTGGGTCCTGCACCTGGGACAGGGCAACCCTGGCTATACGTAGAGACTGGGCAACGAGACGCTGGAGAGCAGCCCCGCAGAGAGGGATCTGGGGGTAGTGGTTGACAGCAAGTTGAATATGAGCCAGCGGTGTGCCCTGGCAGCCAGGAGGGCCAACCGTATCCTGGGATGCATCAAGCACGGCACCGCGAGTTGGTCAAGGGAAGTGATTTTCCTGCTCTACTCTGCGCTGGTGCAGCCTCACCTCGAGCACTGTGTGCGGTTCCGGGCACCACAGTACAAAAAGGACATGAAACTGTTGGAGAGTGTCCAGAGGAGGGCGACAAAGATGGTGAAGGGCCTAGAGGGAAAGACCTATGAGGAGCAGCTGAGGTCCCTTAGTCTGTTCAGCCTGGAGAAGAGGAGGCCGAGGGGAGACCTCATTGTAGTCTACAACTTCCTCGCGAGGGGGAGTGGAGGAGCAGGCGCCGACCTATTCTCCTTATTCACCAGTGATAGGACCCGTGGGAATGGTGTCAGGCTGAGGAAGGGGAAGTTTAGGCTGGACATCTGGAAGAGGTTCTTCACCGAGACGGTGGTCGCACCCTGGAACAGGCTCCCCAGGGAAGTAGTCACTGCATCAAGCCTGTCTGAATTTAAGAAGCGATTGGGCTGTGCACTTAGTCACATGGTTGAAAATTTTGGGTAGACCTGTGTGGTGCCAGGAGTTGGACTTGATGATCCTTATGGGTCCCTTCCAACTCGGGATATTCTATGATTCTATGATTATTAGAAATTTAACACTGTGAATAACATGTTTACTTTTTGACTCTTTACGCAATAGTATGATGCAACTGCCAGTGTGAGGTGTAGCTTTTAGTTCTAACTTCTGAACAAGTTCAAATCAACTAATAGATTAAATATGCATGCACACCAGCAATCGAAGGATGATCAGTCAGTCTTCTGAATTGTGCTTGCTGTCTGTGACCCATCAGAAGCAGTCTAAACTTAATATCACCCTAATCCATATCCTCAACCCAAAACTGCACAGTGACACCTCCGATAAGAGTGCAGGTAGAGTGTCTGCAAAGAAGCACATTTTTTGTTATGGAGGATATCTGCTTAGTGAAAGCAAATACTCAACTTCACTTTCCTTTACAGAATGTTCACTAAATAGATCAGAAACTGTTAGTCAACTATAGAACCAGTTGGGTTGTGTTTTGGTAAAGGAAGAGGAAAACTTGAGAAGCATTTCATTTTTCTGTGAGGTAAATCTGTGTAGATAAGTCCGTGCCTTCCTAATATTGAATGCTGTGACCATGAGAGCTCCATGGTGAGTCTTGGTCAGCTTTCATTGCATTAATCACTGAAATATAGACTTGCAAACTCATTAAAACTCAGATAGCCAAAGAAACAAAAATTACAACCAAGTATTGAAAAAATATAAAAGCTACATAGTGAGTAGGCCTACTACATATAACAATATAACAAATGCACATAAGTTGCATCTAATTTTTGTGCTAAGATGATTTGCCCATATAGTGAATGATGGAAAAGTTCTTAAATTTCCCTTATATATACAGTCTACCACTTTTTTTCACTATAATATCCATATTATAGCTGGTAATTCAACCATATTTTACATTACAATTACACTTGACCAAATCCTACCTCAAATTCATGTGCATTCATGTAGCTCTTATTGAGTTTGAACATTGAAGATGTCCTTAACAGCTATATGCTTTAAAAGAAAATGAGGTGCCCATCTCCTCCAAAAAACCTCTTTAAATATCTAAAAGTGGCTAAGATCTGTCTGTTTCTCAATATCTACTCCAGAAAATTATACTTGTGGCTTACAAGGTATTTCTGGATGAAAAGCAATACTATCTGAAACTAAGTCCTACAGCTGGGATAATGGGGCATATATTAAACCCCAAAATACACTGATCTCCTTTGCCAAAAAATCACATTCAAACAGGTGTTTAGGAATAAGACTACTGACTATATCACATTTTTCATCAAAATATTGTTTCAGAGGCAAAAGTTACTGTATTCTTGAAAACATGTTTCAAAACTTCAACATTTCCTATTATTTAGTATGTGTATAAAAAAAAAAAAAAAGGGGTATTCTTATTTTGTCATTTGGGGAAGTAGTCTCAGGTAGAATATGGAGCACATTCCTTAATCAAGGTCATACCAAAAGCTTCTGAGAAAACAGTGAAGATCAGAAGTTCCAGCTTTCAAATAAATTGCTATAATTCTGCAGTGAATATTCCACTTATTTATTTAAATGTTTCTTTTCAGTAACGCTTAATATTATCATTAATATAAAGAATCAGAAAAATCTTGGCTTTATTCCATATACAAAGATAGTGGCTAATTCTCTTCTGATGGAACAGAAAGAAGAAATTGAAACTAAACATATTAAAAGGACATAAAGCTATATATAATACAAAGGTATTGTCAGGTAAATATTAGGCCCTAACTGCAGAACCAGTTTGTGCAATTCCTTAGTATTGTAATTGTCAGCTTTATTTTCTTATGCCTGAGACAAAGATTGCATCTTTTGGAAATTTACAATTTGCACTATTTATTGAGACAGTTTCAATTCCTTTTTTATTTGTTTTCCAAAAGTACTTATTTTTTACCTCTGCTGACCAGTGCAAAATCAGGCTCACTAATGTTTATAAAATACCATATTATTGTTAGATATAGAATCCAAATGCAAGCACTGCAGCTTCTAACAGATAGGAGCTTGATGGAATCTGTTTTGAGATTGCAAGTGTCCACATTCTCTCAGCACCTACTCTGGTAATAGCCCCTGACACAGAAGACAGAAAGAGCTCAACATTTGCTAAAACTTTCTGAAGCTTTGACATTTTAAACAAGAACATAAAAATACTTTGGTTGCCTTTAATTTTCAGGTTTATTATGAGCTCAGTAATTACAAAGTCAGAGCAAAACAAGGCAGTTATCTATTAACATGTAGGGTACTGATCAGATGCATAGATTGAAAAAGAGAGAGGGGGGATCACAGAATCATAGAATATCCCGAGTTGGAAGGGACCCATAAGGATCATCAAGTCCAACTCCTGGCACCACACAGGTCTACCCAAAATTTTCAACCATGTGACTAAGTGCACAGCCCAATCGCTTCTTAAATTCAGACAGGCTTGATGCAGTGACTACTTCCCTGGGGAGCCTGTTCCAGGGTGCGACCACCGTCTCGGTGAAGAACCTCTTCCAGATGTCCAGCCTAAACTTCCCCTTCCTCAGCCTGACACCATTCCCACGGGTCCTATCACTGGTGAATAAGGAGAATAGGTCGGCGCCTGCTCCTCCACTCCCCCTCGCGAGGAAGTTGTAGACTACAATGAGGTCTCCCCTCGGCCTCCTCTTCTCCAGGCTGAACAGACTAAGGGACCTCAGCTGCTCCTCATAGGTCTTTCCCTCTAGGCCCTTCACCATCTTTGTCGCCCTCCTCTGGACACTCTCCAACAGTTTCATGTCCTTTTTGTACTGTGGTGCCCGGAACCGCACACAGTGCTCGAGGTGAGGCTGCACCAGCGCAGAGTAGAGCAGGAAAATCACTTCCCTTGACCGACTCGCGGTGCCGTGCTTGATGCATCCCAGGATACGGTTGGCCCTCCTGGCTGCCAGGGCACACCGCTGGCTCATATTCAACTTGCTGTCAACCACTACCCCCAGATCCCTCTCTGCGGGGCTGCTCTCCAGCGTCTCGTTGCCCAGTCTCTACGTATAGCCAAGGTTGCCCTGTGCCAGGTGCAGAACCTGGCACTTGCTCTTGTTAAACTTCATGCAGTTGGTGATCGCCCAGCTCTCCAATCTGTCCAGATCTCTCTGCAAGGCCTTTCCACCCTCATCCGAGTCTACAACTCCTCCAAGTTTGGTGTCGTCGGCAAATTTGCTCAACACACTTTCTAGTCCTACATCCAAATCATTTATAAAAACATTGAAGAGGACTGGCCCTAAAATGGAGCCTTGAGGGACCCCACTAGCGATCATCCGCCAGCCTGATGTGGCCCCATTTACCACAATCCTTTGAGCCCTGCCCGTCAGCCAATTGCTCACCCATCATATGATGTTTTTTTCTAGCTGTATGCTGGACATTTTGTCCAGTAGGATCCTATGGGCAACCATGTCAAAAGCTTTGCTGAAGTCCAAAAAGATCACATCAGCTGGTTTCTCTTGGTTGAGTAGATGGGTGATCTTATCATAAAAGGAAATCAAATTTGTTAGGCAGGACCTACCCCTCATGAACCCATGTTGGCTGGGACCTATGACTGCAATAAAGGCAATAGGAAGTTAATCTTAACCACAAATAGTAACATGAACAATTTAGATTTTTTTTTTTTCAAAAGAAATAGGAAAGATCCTATTATCTTTCGTTTATACATTACCTAGACCATCCAGACTATGTCAAGTGTAATCTACACTAGCTGAGTTTCTTTTAGAATAATACCTTAAAAATCTCAAAACTGTTTGAATTTGTATCTGTAAATCAACCTTAGGCTGAAAATAGAATTTGGCTCAAACAACTTTCAATGCAATTCCTATCTGTTAAGTACAAGAATTAAGGCCCCCTAGATGGTCTGGGACTTCCATTTCCATGAGAAATTTCAGCATTTCTTTAATAGTACAAGAATTCGGTGTTTGTAGCTTCTTTAGACTAGAAATTCAAAAATAGGTATTGATTTGTGAACACTACCAGGATTTTGACATTTTTAATTTAAGCAATTAGTTATCCCCTATATCAGAATACATTTTTTTCTTTTCTTTTTCTCCTCTTAACCAATCCCAAATGTCTTGCTCTGATGAAGTTCTACAGTGAACAGTACCTTTCTATTATAGTACATACCCACAAAGAGGTCTGGAATTCAGGAGTGAGAATTTTAATCCAGATGAATATGTTCTCTGAAAATACATCTGAATCACGTATGATGAGCTGGTCAGCTTTTTCTTGCTAGGCAATCTGTCGCTCAAAAACATAGATGGAGAGCATCAGAAATTCAATATTGGTATTATACTGATCTTTGCAAAAATATTTTTCTTCTCTGTAATGATTCTGTGGGAAAATTTTTCTCCAATATTTTGATGACTTAATTAGTAAAAAATGAATATCATTTTTCCCCTTGAATGAATGTACAGTTTACCTTGAAGGGGTTGTTTTCAGGATGACAACAAAACAAAACAAAACAAAACAAAAAATCCAACAACAACAAAAACAAACAAAAAAACAAACCACCATAACAGAGCTAATAACAGTTAGTAAATTTTCTTTTTAATGACTTGCAGCAGCTGATATGGACTATATATGCACTAGTATACTACTTCACTGAAAGATCTTTAAAAGTCTGAAGACATCACATTGACTCTGGAGTGACGACATACTGGGAGTAGACATTGCTTATGGGAAAGGCCTTTCTGGAGAAGATGCTATGGTGAATTAATATCTCTCATCATCATCAGTACATAACATGATATCAGGCATTACACTGCAAATAATATGGAAAATATCATCCTTTCTGGAATGCACATATTGTTGTGATATCATGGAATTACTAGTCTATGGAAGCTTTACTAATCAGGTCTTTGTAAAAGCCTTTTTTAACTCAACAAGGTTTGGAAGCAATGGTGTTCTCTTTAGATATCACCAAAAGTTGGAAGAAATTATTTTGAACTAGAAAAATGTTTTCCCAACAAATCTGCTGATAAAGTTGATCAGTTCTCCCTACAAAACTTGTCACAGGTATGACAACACTACTACTGTTTTAAACTTTGTCAGTCTAAAACCTGCCCTGGTAATTGTGTCACCAGATCCCAAATATTTGATATTTGGTTAAAAAAAAGTCTGTTAGAAGTCAAGTTTTTTTCCAAATGAAAGAGCTTTAACAATGATTTGTCTTATGTTTCTCAGATTTTCCATCTTGGTGTTAAAAACAAATGAAAAAAAAATCTCAGCATTCTATAATGACTATTAAAAAGTGGGAAATTGCTGGGATTTTTGAATTAGCAAAATTTCAAAAAGATATTTTGCTTTATAGTAAAATCTTTGTAAGTTTATTTGCCAAGTGTAGTTAAGCTATACTTTTGATAGAAATGTTAGGCAATATTTATCTGAACATTCCTCATTTGCACAATTCAGAAGTGAAATAGTGGAATTACCTCCTACTGTTCTCGGTTCTACTTGCAAACATTTATTTTACACTTGCTTTATCCTTAAGGTCTTAGTGACTACAGCACTCTACTGTTAAATTTTGTTATTCAAATGGAAACTGAGTCTGTGTTCAAAAGAAGGTAAGGTTTACAGATGTAATTGTACACCGAGTAGTTATTCTGTATGCTCATAATTTGTTAATAGATGTGACATAGTAAATGCCTATTAGTACATCATGTGTAATTCTGGATAAGTTAGCTGATGTCAGTGATCACAACTTCAGGCATTAATTTTGTTCCATTTTGCAGTATACATTAAAACTGCTAGGAAGCTTTCTGAAAATTTTAACATCTATCTGTTTTCCAAATATTTCTGGTTGGGGACATAAAGAAGGGAGATTTAGGTGTCTAACCACAAATATGTAGTGCTGTGTTAGGTGCTACGGGCTATGAAAGATAGCTGCATATGTTTGGCGTGTGCCCGTACATTTGGTCTACAAGAAGCAGACCTATATCCTTCCAGAATGGCAGTTGGAGGATTTGTAGGATATCTTAGGATGATTAAAATGGTGTTAAACCCATTTCTAACCCATTTCTCTTCAGTTAAGTTTCCATTTTTATTTTTTTATTTTTTATTTTTTTTTAGATTAAACACCTTAAAGGATTCTGAGATTCAGAGCTCTTGAGCTCTTCAGTGAAATATCTGTGTCTGTGTACCAAGCATTTTGGAAAAAAAAAAAAAAAAAAACAAAAAAAAAAGCGCATTACTTGGTTTCTAAATAAAAACATAGATGATTGATTTTTATATGCTTATTTTGAATTCTTTCAATACCTATCATATGAATTTACAGTTTCAACCGAAAAAAGAATTTCCTTTGGTTAGCACAAAGGACAGCCTTCCTCATCTCAAGGAGGCTGTCCTTGCAGGGAAGTCAGCATCCATTCTTATCCTTGTGCTATCCCATCTGAAAGGGAAACTTATACAGCCCTCATCTTTGAAATGTAGTTAAGACAAGATAAGTAATATGGCTTGCCAAAGTCTGTATGTGTAATGGATTGTAACCAAGGTCCCCTGACACAGAGTTTGTGGCTTAACCACAAGACCGTTGTCTTCTATTAAAGAATTGTTAACCTCAGAGAAGTGAAGGAGTCTAAAAGCTTTATTATCTTTCAAAACCTAGCTTAATGAGCTGTGGTGTCTGATTTTCAGTAAAGAGAAAGGCAGCATGGAGAAGTCTACAAAGCGACGAGATATGAATTAAGCACTGCTTTCCTTTTGTTTCTTATTAGTGGGCAGAAATGGTTAGATGAGGTGTTAATTTGTGGTAGAGTATTTCCTCAAACTTTGTTCATGTCTCTTTCCATTCTGTATCCATCTTGCTGACCACTGGGGAATCAATGTTACTATAACAGTTACCAGAATTCTAGAATATTAAAATATAATAAAAACAATCTGTTTAGATACAGGAAATGTCCTTAAGATTGGATGTTATCCAACACTAATATCAGCTCCTTCCCTATAGTCAATGGGAGTACTACTTGTGGTCTAGGGTTTGATGACTGTTCTCCTCATCCCTCTTAGTTTCACCAGTTTGAGCAGAATTATTCTACCCCAGAGGCCAGAGGAGTCCATGAGAAAATACGAGTGAAGGAATTTACAGTTTATTCACTCTTAAGGAAATGTATTTTAAGATTATTCATCAAATATAGTATTACTTAAAATGGGCTTGCCCTCTAGTGTCAGGAAACCTGAAAGATGATCTCATTTTTATCATTTTGTCTCTCAAGAAAGATTCTTTCCTATTTCATGTGGTGGAGCTGCTGCTTTGCAATCTGTGACTTGCCAGGTCAAACTTCAACAGGGCTGATACTGAAGAGAGGGTGAGTTTTAGACAGTGGCTAGCATACCTCTGCAAGTGAAATTTCAAGGACTTAACAATAAACACCAGTGTGTGTGTGTGTGTGTTTTGTTTTTTTCAAAAAAAAAAAAAATTTAAAACTGTCTTTAAGTGGGGAAAAACAGCAGAACATTGAGCCTGTTTTGTGTGTTTGATTAAATGCCAGTTGGTATCAGGTTTAAATTCTCTGTGGAAGAAAGATGCCATATTAAGAGTGGCTGTAAAAGAGACGGAGGACTTTAGGGGACATCAATGCTCAGTGAGCGTGCTATAAAAACATAGGACTATAATGATATTACAGTATTTGAGTCAACAAACTGTAAAGAGACTCCCTGCCTTCAACTCCCTGTTCTCATTCTCTGGAAAGGGCCCAAATCCAAAGTTGCCAGAGTTGGTGGAAGAAGGAATCAAACCAGAATGAACAGGTCCCCTATGCTTGCTGGAAAAAAAGAAAAAAAAGAAAAAAAGAAAAAGATGTTTTCCAGCTGATTTTGTTGCACAGAATAACCAAGAGCCCAGACTAATTGTATCTCCCGTTCTGCAAAGCAGGTGGGAATAGGACAAAACAGAAGGAGTTAATTCATCTCTCCATGGGTCGGAAGTAGGGGTTGATGATCTGAAGACTGGGGACACAAGGGCCATGTGACCCTGAAACCATGGAAGAACCCATGGAAAACATGGCTGAAGACCTAGCCTCATGAAAAAAAAAAGGTTTTGTTCCCATTCTTGCCTTCTGTGAATTTCTTTGTAGACTGCACATTTACTCACCATGGTTGCGCTGGCTGGGCTGAGTTTTGGCTTTGTGAAAAGTCATCTGAGTAGAGGAAAAGGTGTTGCAGTGAGTAATAAAAGAAGGAAGCCAAATAAACAAGGGTCCTAATGTGACACAATCACAATTAATGATCTGCTGCTTTCTATATCCTTTCAACAAAATGAATGGGAAAGGATGTGTAGGATATCAGTTCCAGTTGAGGATGATCTGCACTTTCTGTTCTACTGCTGTTTGCCTCTATAGGCCTTCTATATTTCTAGATTAGTGGTTAAGCCCCTCCTCCTGCCCTTGCCTTTATGGTTCTTTCTGCCTGTCAGGTAGTACATGTGAGGGTCTTCAGAAAGACTGTGAGCAGTGGCTAATGATAAATTCCTAACACCTGGGTTCCCATGAAACTACAGGGTGAATATCAAGAGCATCACACAGTATATGTGTGATTAATTGTATATATGTCAAAATGGCTAGGAATGTCATTATAGAAGGGGAAAATGAATGCTGCAAATCTATTTGTAAAGTTGAACAGAATCTGACAAACGTGAAATTTGGGGGAAGAAATAGGAAGATTTGAAAATATTTTAATTCTTGTGGAGCACAGTGTCATTTCAGAAAGAATGTACTTTTTCCTCTAAAAATGAAGCTTCTCATTTCAAAATAGCACTAAAAAAGTAATCTTCAACTGAACAGCAGAAATCTTTCACAAACCAAATAAAACCAAAATGTACTGAAACGTTATAAGAGGTCACAACGGAAGATTTAGTGTTGAACCAAATGGTGCGACTGACCAGTGTTTCAAGGAAGTTGGAGAAATAAGGGAGAAGAATGAACAATACCAAAATGTGAACACAACTTTGATACAATATGTTGTTAGAACAATGCTGATCTGTGGAGCTAGCAGGGCTTGTGGTTGGTAAGGTTAGAAGAAAATTGTTTTATACTCTGTAAGGTAGACAAAGAATTGACCTGAAGGTCTGGATTCCAGCTCCTCCTTTTTCATCCTTCCTTCTTTTCCTCTTCCTTAGCTCCCCTTCCCTCAACCCCAATTTCTGCAAATCCTCCAAAGTCTCAAAGCTTCAAGATCCATTTTTAGCCCGCTGTAAGTTTTGAAATTCAACAATTATTTGAGAATAAGGGAAAACATAAGGTATATCTATAAGCATAATTGGTCAATAATATATTTGTATTTGATAAGAAAAAAAAGTATTTCAGATTTGGAATAAAGAAAAATCAAGTCTTCTCGTGAAACAAATTATTAAAAATGTGAAATTCTAATAATTGTAATTGCATAATTTAGTATGGATGACTTGTGATCTATTCATTTTGCTCATGGTAAAATATTTTCATACAGTGTGCAACATAAATATTTCACGTAAAAATAATAAATATCTTGTGTTACATCAACACATTTGACAAAATTCTCAAAGTATCAAACTTATGAAATCTGAGCAATATTTTTCTCTCTGAATCTGTTCACCTGAATATTAAAAAGATTAGTTTGAACTCGTAGTCAAAAAGCAAACAAACAAAAATTAATTACAAACTAACACTTTCCTGCCTTTTGCTGTTGTTGTTGTTTTATTTTCAATTAATTTGCTTTGTTTGCATTAGAAAATGGTTTCATTGGGGATTTTTTTTTTATTTTTTTTTTTGACCAGCTCTTCTTATAGCCTTATCATTGACTAAACTGAGGCTTATAAAGGGGGAAGAACAGCAGGAAGCCTGGTTCATTTGCGTCAAGCTTGTGTTTCAAGATGTCCATGATGCCTGTTTGTTTGTCTAAGATGCGAAAGCTGTACCCTGCCTGTACACAGTCAGTCTGAAATGTCTAGCCCAATAAATTAAAACAGAGCAACAAGCTGAATTTCAACCAAGTTTCCTCTGCCCATATTATCCATTCTCACCACTCCTGTAATAGTAATGAGCCCTGTTACTACGCAAGTTGTGTTGTATTAAGATTAATTTAAAACTACTTATTTTCTCTATGTCTACATGAAATTAATCATCATCTTTGCTGTGAGTTGCTTGGTATTTAATATAGGGACATCTTCCTTGTCAAGTCATTGTTTTAGAAATATATATTTCTAATTCCTTGTCTTTTATTTATGATCTTGACTTTTTTTTTTTTTTTTTAACTGTCCATGTTTGTTTATTTTTTATTTGACATTCAAGGAATTTGCTCTAGCACTGTCTTTTTAGTACTGGCTAATGTTTTATAACGTATTGATTCCCAATATTTTAAACTGACCCGCTGTTGATATGAGGATCACACTGGGAAGTAAGATGTTTACATCTCACTATGAATAGCAGATAAATGAAATAATAAAGGTTGTCAAAAGCTGAGGAATAAGCTACACTGGGTTCTTTTTTGCTCTCAAGGATATATAGCTGTACAGCTCAGAACTAGCAAACTTCAGAATTCAAGGCAAGTAGTTATGGAATCTGGTTCTGTATTTTATTCTACTATTATTTTTGGATAAAGGAAAAGTAATATCAATCTCCAGAACTATAATTTACCCATTGTGTTGCATGAAAATAATGCCCTCAGTGGTGATTTCTCCTATACTTTTCCAGGTAGTTCCTTTATAAATAATTTATGTTATAATAAGCACATAAATGAAGGAAACTTAACTTTGTTTCCTTTTTGTATTTGATCCTGATGACTAATTAAAGACTTAGTATATATGCAGATAGAGATATTGACAGATTTTTACTGGTTTCATTTACAACTTATAAAACATTCATATAAAAGATTTTATTTATTTATTTCTTTTAAGACTAATTTTAAATTGCAACCATTTCATATTGAGCTTAATTTCTTCTGGTATTTACAGCAGTAACATTAATCATGATGAACTAATCTGGTGTTTAATTTTGACGCAATTTGAGTATATACTATTTTTAAATTAAAATACTTTTTTTGTAGACAGTGAAAAATTATTTACAGATTATAGCACAACTCTCTGTGTGTGTAGATATAGATATATTGTATACATTAACGGTGACATGTAATTTAAATCTGCACATTTTGCATTATTCAGTAGTTGGATGCCAGCTGCTTTTCTTTTGTATTTTGTGATTAATTTCATTGTCGGTAGATTTTGTGTTTCTGAAGAGTCTTTCACAGAAGCTACATAGGATTCAATGACAAGAATATGAATACTCAGTTGTCAGTGGTGTTTTAGCCTGATCTACAGCACTAAAGTTCAATGGTCAGAGTTATAGGATAATGAGGGAGGAAGAAAAAAAAATGAACTGTGTTATTATTTTCAAAGAATACTTGATTAACTTTTATCACATAACTGAAAAGAATTAATTCCCCCCTATAACCCCTTTTTAATTTCCCCTACAATAGTCTGTCTACTACATTTGGAAACAAATGTAAGGTAAGGGAACGCTTTGTCTGCGTTTGCACGTGTGTTTTTTCCATGCAACAGCAGAGAGGCATCTGCAGCTCTGAGAAGGACATAGCTTCTGTGTGCTTTGAAAGAGTTTAAATACTGGAGTTATCAAGTCTGTTTTCTATATTGCATGCTTGCTTGATCAGGACAGCTTGAACAAGAGCATGTGGAAACAAACAGCAAGAACTAGTAAGCAAGGAAAAATCACAGCTCTCAAACACTACCAGCAATCATGAGTTTTAAAGTATTTTTTTCCCTATTTGTTTTTAAAAGCAATTCAATGAGTTACAAAATTTTGGAGCACTCTAGTCAGGGAAGTTGTAGGTAAAATTTATACTACATTTGTCAAAAGACGTAAATTCCCCGTTTTGCAAAGCATTAAGTCCCTCCCTTAATTAAGCCTTCTGGGGTTTAAATGTGTTGATCTCATTTTAAACTGAGCTCAGCACAATTAGGCACACTGAGAAGATAGCAGATAATCAGCACATACAAAAACATTTCAGACATAAATGCTTCATCCTGCCAGGCACAGAATTACTATTTCAGTTTTTTTTTTTTTCTTTAAATCAGAGTTGGGGGGCGGGGGGGGGGGGGGGAGCGGGAGTGCAGAGGGGAAAAGAGAGAGAGAAAAAAAAATTGATTATTTTCAGCTCGTCATACATCTCATTTGTAGTGGGTCAGACCTTCCCCATTCACAATTACCACTAGTTAATCTTATCAGAGAAAAATTCAATTACATTTATCAAGGTTATTCCATACACTCAAGTTATTGCCTTGGAAAAATCGGGTTTCAGTGTTAAGAATGTTAGCATTGTGTATGTGTATGATTTTTTTCTATCTTTAAAAATAAATAATTAAATCTTGCTTTTACACTGACGTTACTAATATATAGTTATAATACGGTAATATTTGACAGCTTTGTAAAAGGGATCATTAATACATAGATTATGGAAGTTTAGGAGGGAGGCTCATAACTGTTAATAGACTTCAATTCTCAGCCTACACTGACATTTTAAAAAATCTAGTTTCAAATTTGATAACAGATTACCAGCTAGGCTGGGAGCCAGCCACCTGATTAAGGCAATTTAAATGCTTGCAAAGTGGTGAGATTAAAATCAAATAAGTGCCGATTTTTTCCCTGCTTCACTTATCTTTCCCTGGATTCGTTCCTTAACTACCAGGTGGCAGAGGACTCTGGGTAATTTTCCTCTGCGCCAATTACCCCAGGATGGTTTTTAGGGTGAAGCAGAATAATTACTGCACTATCAATCCAAAATGGGCTGCTTAATGTGTTTAAGAGAGATTTTGAGCCCTAGCAGGGAGTCTGCCTGAAGCGTGCTATGCTTGTGGTGCCAAAGCCCACTCGGCCTGCTCAGGTAGTTAACTGTTCGCAGAGAAGGCAGCACACACCCAAGGTGAAAGAAAACAAGGAAAACTCCTGGGAAGCAGTGGGAAAGTTAATGAGCTGCTTCCAACGCATGGCAGGCTGCTGTTGCAGGTGGCTGACAAAGATGGGCAGGTTAAGAAAATAATATTTATCATCAAGCTGCCAGGACCATCTTTATCAAAAGTCTTTCTAAAATCCATACAGCACGAAATAAAATGGGTTTAAAACAAGAGCAAATAATAACAAAACTGGGAGAGAAGGGAATAAAAGGAAGGAAAATGCAGTCACTGAAGCAGTGTATCCTTGATGGGTCATTTGCAAAGCTTTGTACTGAAGATGATCTGATATGAGGACACATTGATTTTTATTTTTTTTTCCCCTCCCTAAGTAGGAAGAAGGGTGGGCTTGTGATTACAGCGGAGGGGGAGAGAGCCAGATCTGGCGTGGGCTCTGCCACAGGGCTCCTGGGTGGCTGGGGAGCACCACCAGGCTCATGAAGCTCATGCTGACGAAATGGGGGCCTGGTTGGAGCTGGCTTCTGCTCGCTGCCATGCAGCTACATCTACCACTTGGTTTTAATTGGCATTGCACTGTAAAACGAGGTGTTCTCCAGATGCTCCCCTGTTTACACTCTCCATACAGGAGCCAGTTACCCTCCCCCTCATCCTGGGACTGCTGGCAAAAAAATCTGGCTATAATTCCCCCGCTTTACAGCTTTGCCCCTGTGAAACACGGGGAAAAAGTAACACTTGGCTAAGTCACATTATAAGAAATAACTTGCTAATTATTGGTTCATTAAAGTATTTGAAGATCATTGGATGAAAGGCAATACAGAAAAGCTCAAGTGTGAGGTGAAGAAGCGTTATGTTCCGCGATCAAACTGGTGTGCGGAGGGGGAGGGAGAAAAGGAGGGAGCAGGGCTTAAGCTCAGCTGAGAATCTGAAATGACATTACTAAATAGTATACTGTAGCAGCCGCAAATTAAGTATTATCTTCCATCTGGTGACTATGCGCTGGATTTCTTTAATTATTATTATCTGAACATAAATTGTGAGTTTTAGCCAAGAATTCTGGAAGGTTATCCTTAGAAACAGAAAGATAATTAAAAAAAAAAAAAAAACACAAAACCAACATTATATTTGTGAAGGGGCTGCTGCTGGTGTTTGCCTTTCAGTGATTTGCTTATACAGTTTTCCATATGATCTCTACCTACTTGCTATACAGAGATTTTGTATTATTTAATGAAAAATTGATCTGTGATTTTGCTTAGCAGATGGTTTGGATAATGAAAGTTAAAATGTTCAATTTTAAAGAGAGAGCCTCTATTCTGAAATTGTTTCAAGGTGCTGAGTGACCTCAAGTAGACTTCAAATATATCTAAAGATCACCAAACGTTTCATGGAGACATTAATATCTCCCACAGGGTGCACAGGGTGAGTGTATGTGCATCTGTGAGTGAGGCTGTGTAGTTTATGAATTGTTATTCCAGCCAAATTTCCCATGCAAAACTGATTTACCTGCACACCCGTCCTCTGCCACCTGCCTTTGGTAGAGTGGTGTTTTCCCAAGAACAGAGCTGGGGAAGGAGAAGAGTGGAGGGAAGGAAGGGCAGCTCTGTGATTTAGATGCCAATTTTTATGCTGACCATGTTTTAAATGACATGAATTTCACCTGCCACAGAAAACCTGTTCATGTCCATCTCACCAGATGTGACAGTTTATGCAGAAGTGTGTCTTGTAAGACACATGCAATCCATTTAGAGATTATCACATGAAACTGTATTTACTTCAGAGGCCTGTAATAATTACACCTTCACTTGAAAAATCCCCAGGACTTTGGCTGCTGTGCCACAGATTTATACTCAAACATTTTCATTTGATGCACAAAGTGTGAAGTACTCTTTAGTGGCAAGACAATTATCTGATTCTACTAATAAATGAATGCACTAGTAGTCATTTTTAATTGAACAATTATAGGATATTGCACTGTCAGTTGATTATAGAAGTCATTTCATAAATGTCAAAAATCTCTTTAAACGAATTACGGAGCTCCAAAATAACTCCGGCAATCAGCCAGCAATAACACAATAATCTGTTTACCCTGTTGTCAGGCAAACTACCACCATTTTTTTTTCCTTTTGAGGGGGGACTGAATCTTAAGGATTATACTCCTCCTCAGTCTGTGGCAACTACCTAGGCTTTGATTAATAGAGATTTTGAGTGTAGTCAAGTGCTTTGACGTATTAAGTAGCAAGAGAAATTAAAGTTGTTATAGAAAGATGTCAATAGCAAACAGAAGGACAGGTCTCTTCTTTGAGCAAAGAAGGTGGAAGTCTGGAAGGTGCTTCTAATGTGTTCATGTCTGCAGATGCTTCATTGTTTGCTTCAATTCTTATTTTGGCATTGAATGTAAATACAATTTTCTTTCTGTTGTTACATAATAATCTATTTCCTCATTTCTTCTCATTGTATGTAAAAATTATAGGGTTGGACATAAGAATAGGCTAGGCCACTCATCCATATATGTACAGTTGTGTTCATGAATGTTAATCACACTTTTTTCTGCCTAACAGTAGAAATGAAGACAAGAATTTGGCTCATAGGTACTATGGATATGACATGTCCTTCCCAGATTGATCTATCCACATTTCTGCCATAGAATAAGGGAACATTTACTAGTCCTAAGAGCAATTCAGGTACGTTTGCAGGGGTGGGTTCCAACCATATCAAAAGAACTACTCTGGCCAGGGAAGGCTGAATTGAGAGCATCAAAATAAAGGAGATTGGAGTATTGCTGTGGAGGAGACTTGGTCCACCTTCTGTTTGCTGAGAGACAGAGAGGAACGTTGTGGAACTTTTATTTTGAGCAAAATAATGTGATCGTGACTCATAGTTTTTTCTAATAATAATGGGCTATGAAATAAACTGCAGGTGAAATGTAATCAAAGGTAGGATTAAAATAAATACCTTTTGAAAAGCGTTCACTTCCTGGAGTTTTTAGGTGTGTGGGTAGGGAGTGGTGTTATTTTGTTTGCTTGTTGTAAGTGCTCAACTCAAGATATGTTTTGGCCTGAATAAATTTAATGGGATTCCACTAATTGAATTTCTTTCTGGAAATCAGATGTTCAGTTCTAAAGCTGGTCATCTCAAAATGTGTGATGTTCTTGAAATAGTGGGTCATATTTGGGGATTGATGGAGGTAGAATATATGTATTGTTGGATTACAACAGAATCTTTAATCCCTTTTAATCCTTAGCAAAATAGGAAAGATACCTGCAGCTTTGGATCTACTTCTTGGTATATGTTTTCAGATGTAGAAAACTGAAATACTCAGAAATCAAGCTCAGAGCAAGGATGACAAAAATAACACATTTCTAGTTGTAGATATTGGTAGAAAAAGTCAGTCTGGAGTCTTCATGACCTCATGATATATTAAGGGAGGCATCACCATAGGAGCAGAAGAACAAGAGCCCTCTGTATTGTCCATGCCTCACGGAGTAATCCTCTGCCAGCCCTGCATGAGTTAGCACAGAGGGTAGTTTTGGGAATGGAGCCAGAAGCATTATGCAGATTCAGAGTCATAATCACTCTATGCAAGCTAGGTATGCCTGTGGCTGTGGCCACACTTCCAGCTCTGGAATTAGCAGCAGTGATACAGGGGTATATTTTCATGTTGACCTCTTATTCACGTTACCCACATGAGGACGGTTTTTTGGGATCAGATCTGGAGAAGTTAATAGAAGATCTATGGAAATATCTGTGTGTGGGATTGAACATTGGAGTCTTAAATTGGTAAAAATGATTACTATTATTTGAATACAGAGTTTTCCAGTGGCTGTACTGTAATGGTCTGGTATGATGGGAGTTCTAAGTTGGTCATACCTACTGATTACTCTCTAAATAATAAACTCCACTAGTCTGTTCCTATTAATAGGGCAAGGTGTGCAGATGAAAGATTGCAACCCTTTTTTCTAAATATTTCCTGAGATGAACGCATTTATGTTATAAAGAATTACTCTGGCACCAAAGGATAAAATGATCTTGAAGCATTTGGTTAGACAAAAAAAAAAAAAAAAAAAAAGAATAGTCAGAGCTTCATAAGAAAGTAGCAGAGAGCCAACACTACTGTTTATTACACTTTTCTATTACAAGGCTTTTGATTTACAGTTTAGGTAATACCACAGATTAAGGTGAGCTAGATAACACTTTTCTTGGTGAAGAATGTGGCCCTAAAAACTGAGTATCTGCTTCTTCCCAGACCTACACTTGTCTCCACATATATTTTTGCCAGGTACATGTCGAACATGGACACTTTGGCAGCATTCTTGTACACACTGTTCTGAATTTAACTGACTATACAAAGTGCAAGACAGTCAAGATGCAGCCTCTGACATTTTTAATTGGCATTGAATTTAAGTCATCATCAATTATTTTGCTTTAAAGGCAGCTTTATTCCTCAGAACTGCTAAGCATGCTATTCAAGACTCTTGCAGGGATCCATCCCTGGTATCTGTCTTGGCTAGTAGGATTAAGCCCTTATGGCTAGTAGGTGGCTGAGACCTAACCATATGTTGCTGGTAGACAGCAGCAAAGCTTTACCCTGTGATAAGCATACTAAAAGCAATCTGTTGTTGTTTTTATTTTATTTTATTTTATTATTATTATTATTATATATAATATACCAGCATGTGGTTAATTGGCATTCATATTACTAAACTGACTTATGAATAATGTGATTCTCTCAGGAATCACGTCAGTTGCACTGTGGGTAAGTTCAGATTTCAAAGGTGCCGCAGTGCCTCATTCTGTGTTGACGGAATTGAACAGCATTAACCTTTTCACTTACACTAACAAAGACAAGTTAAGACAAGATGTGCTATGACTACTGCACATCTATGTTTTGTTTTTGCCCAGGGCCCTTTACAATTACCCAGCACTTCGGAGCTAATATTGGTTGGATGTTTACCTTCCCTCCCCTCCCTCCCCCTCCCCCTTCAATATTTCTACTAAATGACAGTCTCATTGTTTGACAAAAAATAACCAGTTACATTAAAAACAAAAACAAACAAACAAAAAACTCTTAAAGAAAATGCTAAAAAAGATATTCTAGGCACTTATAAAGAGATCTATCAATGAGAAAAACACATAGACTCTGCAGCACAGTTTGGCTAGCATTTTCTCAATACAAACCATTCTCCTGTCATTCTAAATTCCACACTGCATACAATATTATATCGATAACAATGAAACACGATGCTGTGCATGTATCCCAGAAAAAAAGTGGGAAAAATATCATCCTCAACAAATTATAGGCAAAGAAATATTTTCTTTTTAACATTCAGGTTCTTTACATGGGTGCAACTAATTAGTTTGAATATTATCAGTATTGCTCAGTGTTATCCTCAACTGTGGCACTGCAGAAACCAGTGCATCTACAAAATCTGTTAGACAGTCCAGTGGCTGTACTCTGTAACTGTAGTCTGACCTGAGACAACATATGTTTTGAAATAATGGATATGAAGGCTGGAAAGAATACATATATGCAAGCTGCAGTGATTGCAGGGTTGATGCTTTCATGATATTGTATGGGTTGATGCTTTCATGATATGTATGTTCTGGCTGCTACATAATTCACATTAGAAGCAAAAGCTTCCAAACTGCTGGCTGAAGAATATCCTTCTCCATCATTCTTTGTGGTAGGGAAACAAAATGTGGAAGATGGAGCAGAGGCATAGGGAGAATTAAGTGACTTTCTTAAAGTCACAGAGCAGTTGCAGAGTTGCCAAGCCAGGAATAGAAAATATATCCCCTGACTTCTAACAACTGCTTTCTATACATCTGTAAAACTCATCAGACTTACAGAGGAGATATTCACATAGCTTGTTCAGACCTGACTTGTTTGGCACATGTGAGATAGGTAACTGATTTTACTTTAGCTTCCATAAGATGCTCTCTCTTACAAATTCACCATCAACAGAGCAGCACTTATGATAAGCTTTATTTTACTTAACTTTAGACATCCAGAAAGTAGATATTTATCTTAGAGGTGCATAAGAAATTTCCTGTGGTGGACAACGGGCGGAAGCACTTGTTCAGCTTATAGTACTACAAATGTATCCAACCCTTTATTATAACGTGTAGGAGACTAAGCTTAGAAGAGTGAATATGATATTGATCTTTTGTGAATTATTACAATAATAGGATTATTCTGGAGATAATTAAAAAAGCACATAACAAAATATTTCACAGAAGATAGCAATGCATATGCTAGGACTAACCATTCAATACCTTTCACAAATGCTAGTGAAATTGCCAAGATCTGGAAAGACCGAATGTATGGTTTACACAAAATGAACCTAGATCCCTCCAATTTTCCCTGAAAGACTAAGAATCCAATATTTTATTTCAAATGAGACATGGGTTAAGCTGTATGAATTCCTAGTCCAAATTGTAATCAACAGCTATAGGTATTATAATTCTTACCTTCAAGCTGGCCTGAATTTTAGGAGGCCTACACTAATAAAGGTGATGGAAGAAGAGACTTGCAGTGGTGTAATGGCAGACAAATGGAAGATAAAGCTTCAGTTGTTTAAGTGGGTATCCTTGTGGAGTAAATGTGTTCATTTGGTACTTGGTTTTGTGGGTAAACCTTAAACATAAATGTATTCTGTTTTAGTGTGCTGTGTAGACTCAGTCTCAAAATTGTAATTAGTGGAGTTTATGTACCTGGTATTTCACCTTGACATTCTATAATGGCTTTACACAGCTAAAAATGTTCACTGAGCTGAAGTTTCAGGTGGTGTCATTTTGTGTGTGTACAAACTTCACACTGATTACAAATACATGGGGAAATAACTGTGTTCATGTACTCTGCATCATAGGGAATATGGTGTAGCTGGGCTTACGCAAAAAGCTGGGAGGGGACACAACCAAGACCCAAACTGGCCACACCATAAAGACTCATTCTCTTCAATAAAACTGGGGGAGTTGGCCCTGGCCACTGTTTCCTGGGGACTGGCTGGACATCATTCGGCTGGTGGTGAGCAATTATACTGTGCATCACTCATTCTGTTAATACTTTATGTTGTTATTTTTCCTTTTTTTTTTTTTTTTTTTTTAAATTGGGTGTGCAATATAAACTGGCTGGGGACACAGCCAGAACAGCTGACCCAAACTGGCCAAAGGGATATTCCATACCATACAGTGTCATGCAGAACATAAAACTGGGGAAAGTTGGCTGGGGGTGGGGTGGGGGCAGGTGGTTAGCAATTTCATTATGCATCCTTTTCTTTGTATATATCTATACATTATGATTATTATTAATTATTCCCCCTCCTTTTCTGTCCTATTAAACTGTCTTTATCTCAACCTGTGAGTTTTACATTTTTCTGATTTTCTCTCCCATTTTGGTGGTGCTTAATTGCCTGCAGGGTTAAATGAAAATAAATCCAAATTCTGGAAAATCTTTAAAGACCAAGACAGCTGAACACACTGAAAGGTGTTGGGTAGTCTGATCAACAAGCAGTTGTTACTGATGGCACCAGGCCTTGAGAACAGGAAAACGATTGAGTGAAAGAGAAAAGAAGTCCTTAATGGAAATAACATTCTGTGATCTCGACTTTCCATGGGTTGAGACTCTGAGCTATCTCGATCCCAGTCATGCCACTGCTGATCTCAGGACAAGTGGGATGTTGCAATTAGTGGAGGCTACCTTACTTTGGAGGTTTACATTGTGCTTTCTACCAACATGGTACAACTTGCTGTTGTATGCTTTTTGTGGCTGTTAGCTAGAATAAAAATGTAGTAAAGTAAAAGTAGTTCTGAAATTATTGTATTTTGTTTTATTTATTTTGCTTGAAGATGCTACTTTAGGACTGACATCAAACTGCATTGCTTGGGAGGTAAGGAAGAGATTTTTGAGGCTACCTACAGGCATTTTAAAGTAATAGGCATTTAACTGTCATTCATCTTCCTAACTTTTTGAATTTTAAAAAGGGTTTTCCTCTAATAATATGACATCTTTTTACCCTTTCTCATGATAAAAATCATACAGTGGAACCTTCTTTAATAAAACATAACGGTGTACAGGATTTTGTTTCCATTGACCCTTGTGTTTCTGGATTAGGATTATTTTCATCAAATTCAGCTTTCAAGGTTTCATCAAGACATTGACAGGACAATATATTTAAATAAAGAACTTATTAGTTCACATATGAATGTAGAATTGGATGGCATTCAGGATATATATATATTTTTTTTTGTAGTGGATAGTGAAAAAATAGTGTCATTCAGAAAGTGGTGGAATAGTCAAGAACAAGAGGAATAACTTGGAGAGGATGCTGGAAAGGATAAGTAAAGATTTAGTTCTATCAGAAAATAACCATGAAGATCAAGAAGTGGAAGCTGAGCTTGTCAGAGCAGCAGCAAGAACCAGTGAGAGAAATGGGTTAAAGGTTCACCATTAAAATCAGATTAGCTTATGAAGAGACACGATTATTTAAAATAAAATGGACTCTAGACTGTGTCAACTCCTGTACTGAATAAAAATAAGAAAGCGGAAGATAAATGAACAGGAGTTATGGAACTCAGGCATTCTAGTCTGTCTTCTTCTTTTGTTTTTTACCTTCCTAAAAAGAATCAGGTATTGACAACTCTGAGAAAAAAATTCCATCCTCCTAATTTTAACTGTGTTTTAAGGGATCATCTAGCTTAAGAAACATCTCTAGATTCCATTTATAATGAACATATAGGCACCTCCAGTGAGGTTAATCTCCCCTGTTTCTAATTTCCTCACTCAGCTAATGATGTAATAAATTTGTTTTCTTTAGTTGCCTGTTTCCATTGACATTAAGATAGTAGGCATGTAACTTTAAATGTCTAAATTCTGGGTGTTTAAAGCGAGGTGAGTTGAATTTTGTCTTGAAAAACTGTATTATGTGTTAGTTATGCACCTAGAGTAAATCTGGGATAGTTCTCTCTGTCTAAAACAAAAATATTCAGCTCACATCTTTTGTTCCTGAATGTGTGATAACTTTGATTAAACTACTAGATTAAATTCTCCTGGTTTAGATTTTAAACTTGTTTGAAACAAGGTTAGATGGCATTTAAGTTCCATATCACTCTGTCTCCGGTAATGAAAATTAGTCTAATAGGCTAAGGTATCCATTATTCAGGCTAAATTAGCTTCATGGAAAAGATCCCTGTAAAGTAGCCATCATGATGAAGAAAGTCCCAATTAAACAAAGTAAACCAAGCTGATTATTGACACATTCTGAATTTCTTTTAAGCCTTTTTCTCTTTTACATCCTTTATGCTTCTGCCTTTTGCAGAAATAGGGAGAAGGATAAATAAATGTGGAAGTGAAAGGGAAGAATTGCTCTATTCTTTGTTTTTAGCATAGTTTTGACTGTATATTGAATCTTTCTTGAAAGAATATCCTTCCTTCTAGATCTTCCTTTGAGGTCATATAGAACATTCTCTTCCCCAGTAGCTGCTATCAGGAAGGTATGTTCTTACTACAGCAACTGCTCATATGGACAAGTAATCAAAAAAATTATTTTATACATTATATATATATGTATATATATATATATAATTTTGTTTTTCCTGCCAGTTCATGGAATTAAGTATCTGGAGGAAGAGAAAACAAGAGACACATGGCCAGGTAGCTCTTCACAGCTGACAGATAGAGAAACATTGACATGTCCTGTTTCTGCTACTGATGCAACTGTTCCTGAGATTATGTTGATGATCTGAGGCTTTCTATTGATACCACTTCTTCTGATTAAATGAGGGATTGGGATTTTGGAAGATTTGCATTATATACTTGATCAAAGTTTCAGAGAATGACACCAAAAAAAGACACAGTGGATGTCTTTTTAGTGGATGTGCTTTTTAGAAGCATGTATGGTCTATTTTCAAAAGTCATTTGAGCCTAGAGGAGCTTTTGTTGCACAGATGTTGCACAGATGTAAAATATCTCTAGCTGGTAACAGTTAGCAGAATGGAAATTGTACAGCTTTGCTGCTCTAGTTCAAAGTCCATCTTAGTTCTGGTACATCTTCATTATCATTTTCAATTGTAATGGCTGAGGGTCAGGCATATGTTCTTTTTTGGCTGTGGATATTGTATGCAGCACTGGGAGCTGAGAATAACAGTAAGGAATGGCATCAGCAGAAGTATTGCTCAAAGCACTTACACACTTATATCCATATTAGTCCATTAGTCTATTTAGTCATCACATGTTTAAGCTTTCTAAGGCAAAGGTGACACATCACACAAAGGTGAAGTAATCATGACTTTAAGAGAAAAAAAAATATTATTTTGCAGAATGGTCCTCAGTGACTCAGGTGGTCTTGACACACCCTGCATCTCCATTTCATATCTCTGAAATGGGAAAACAATACTTACTTCTAAGAGATGTTTCACTGAATAGTTTTTGTGAAGCACAAGCCTCCTGTGGAATGAGTGCAAAGTATTACTCTATTTATTTTTATGAACTTTCTATTTTACTGCAGTAGGAAAGCTTAAATTATCCGTAGAGTTCTTGAGCACATTGGGGAAGCCAAAGATCCTGATTTTGCCCACTGTGCTTCTGGCAAAGAAAAGACCCAAGGGAGACTCCTAAATGAAAAATATAAACAAAACCCCGAAGCTACTCAGATCCTTAGAAGATTAGATTTTTGAAAATATGTTCTTTATAAGATAAGTTAAATGCATTCTTACTCTTATATTTTCCCCTGTTTTGGTCACAGGTTGCTCCAGGCATCCAAAAGGGGGTATTCAATCCCTTGCTCTATTGATCCTGACAGGGACATGCGCTAAGGTGCCTTATCTCCCTGAAGCTGTTGCTAACAGCAGATTTAACAGGTCCAGTAAGGAGGAGAGGTTCCAGAGGTTGTCATTCAGTCTGGGCTCCACACTTCACTCATTCAGTCTCATCTGCCTCTCTGTGCATTATTGTCAGGATGTGCTATACTTGAATTTTCAGTCGTGCTGCAGAGTTTTTTCAGAGGTAGTAACTGAAGAGGGCTTAGTAAACATCTCGTAAATGGGAAAATTACCTGTGAGACCAAGTAGTATCACTGTGTCACTCACTTGGAGGAGGGACAGAGTGGAAGTGGTTTTTGTGAATTCTTCTTCCTAGGCACTTTGGGGTTCGGTCATGTACAATGCAAAGACAGGTGGTCTAGATGTCGTTTTTAGATTTTGACTGCACAGAGACATTTTAGGCATTTTCCTTTTCCAATAGTTGATACCAACAATTTAGACATCTGTTGTGATATTTTAGTTTTTAAATAAGTGGCAAAATTAATTCCCTCACATTTGGATTTCTGTTGAGCTTTGAATATTTCCTTCTGCTTTTTATTACTGAGAATGCTATACCCTGTAAAAACTTAATTACCTTGACAAAATGTTAGTTTCAACCACTGTTTTACCCGTAACTGTGACCATGAGTTGGTATGTTACTCTGGAACTTTGTGATGTAGTGCTTTTACTCAATGTCCAGAGGTATATTCTACAAAATAAACCAGGGTTTCTGTATGTTCTTATTGAAAAAATCTCAAAGCCCTTTAAAATTAATGCACAGGTTTCAGGAACGTATTCACTCTCTGCATGAAGCACTGAAGTTCAGTATGAATGGTGTCTAGCTAATGCATAGCTCTGTATCATTTTGTATCATTTTCTAATTAGCTTTTCACTGATCTAGGATATAAAGACAAAATCATTGATGGAGTTGAAAATAAAGGAGGTAGAAATAAAACTAAAGATGAAATTGCATGAGCTGGTTGGGTCTATCTGAAAGTCTGCTACCGCTGTCAGACTCTTATTGCTTCTCTTTCCCCTGCTCCTCCAAAGTCTCCCCTGTCCTTAGCTGGTGATTTGTCACCTTTCTTAAGCTGTGTGTCATATCAATGGCCCTGCAGTAGATGGTTTTTTCAGGTGAATTAGACAGACTAGCTCACTGAGGGGGAGAAGAGTACTAGATTTTGGAGGGAGCATTTGCCAGCAAGTGGCTAGGAGAGATAGAGGGATGGTAGGAATGACACAAGTGGATGTAAAGGGTAGGATATCTCCTGCCTAGTCTCCACAAGAGAAGCCATTGGAGTATCTAAGTGTTGGCTAAGAATGTGTGAAGGAAAACAGGTTTGATTTTTGTCCCAAATGTCCCAAATATTTCAGGTATTCCCACTTCTCAAGTTGTTACAGACAGGTATGATGGGCAATTTTTACTCCCTTCTTTCCACTTATAAACAATGCCTCCTATTGCTAGTGCTTTCCCACTGGAAAACATATTACTTTCAGTCTTACTAGTACTCATGTGTCACTTGACAAGTAATTGAGCAGCTATTCAGCCACTAAAAAATATCATAATTTGAAGCAACTAAATGCAACTTGGGTAAATAGCTTAAAAGTAGCAGTTATGTCCTTACCTACAGCTATGCAAAGGACAATGACAATTAGCTCTTTTTTTTTTTTTTTTTTTTTTTTAAAGCAACCTCAATTTCTGCTGCTTGTTCTCTGGCCTCTGCTCCTTCTCTTCAGCCTCTGCTCAGTGCACATCAGCAGAAATGTCTTGCTGCTGACAGTAACGTATGCCTTGTATAGTAAAATGCAGAACACAGGAGTAGTAGGATGGGTGTTGGCCATATGCTCCCTGACTCTTTGAACTCAACCAACTGTTAATACAGCAGTTAGTTGAAGAGGAATGGTAGTCAGACACCAGCTACTCTGAAACAGCAAATAGTGTATGTAGGGAACTTGTAATTTTTTAGTAGTAACCGTGATGATTTTTCTACCCTTAACATGTTTTCATTCTTGAATGGAGACAAGCCATGCTGCACATTGAATCTTTTGCACCAAATTCCTCTGTCACCAACCAGCTGGACCACCATGGGCCACAGCTGTGGCCACTGCTCTGAAAACCCTTGACACATTGTTTTGGTTGTCCAATTTTCTTTTGGCCTGTGATGTTAAAGCTTAGGTTTCATGTTCATTAACAGTCACTGTGTGATCTACTGAGAGATCTTGTACTTACAGGACAGATTTGATCCATGCTGTTTATAAAGCATCAGCAGAATGAAACAGCTTATCAAGGGTTTATGTTGGCTTCAAGATTTTATATAGTGTTTATGTTGTCTTTGTGTCAGAGGACAGATGATACCTAGGCCAGCATCAAATTAGAGGGGTGAGAACAGATGATGCATAGTCTGGCATAAAGCCTATCACCACAGAATTAAACGTTTTGAACATTTTCATCACATTTAATGTGATGCTTATACAAGATAAGTATTCTATGTGGTGTGGTCTCAGAGTTTTTGACCTGGTACAGAGAAGACCTAAAGCTGAATGCACACTGTTGTCATACTGCGTTCTTAAAAAGGAAAACATGTTTCAGCCCTCTCTCAAGTCTTGGGGAGCGATCTACTCAGTACTTCTCAGGATGACCCCATGTGTTTCCATCTGGGAATAATACTTACCTGCTCAACAGGGATCTGTAAAAGTAAACTGATTACTCATTTAGTCAGTGTTTGTACAGCACTTTGAAGACAACAACAACAACAACAACAACAAACAACAACAAAAAAAAAACACCGAAAAGAACTCTGTGTTATGATTGTGTTATTTATGGCATTTCCTAGGTATCTACATCTTTTCTAAGATTCTTAGATATATTTTAATCTAATTGATACTATGTGCAGTAGAACATTATACTATCTCTAGTGAAACAGTTCTCTAAAAGTGTAGGGAAACAAATTGATCTATCTGCTGTGTTATCCACTCTGTTCTCTTATGATATTTTTGCAAACTGCTTTCATCAAACTAGTAAGGATTTGTCAAGGTGTTTACCTGTTGGGAATCTCAACATGATTTCTTGAGGGTGCAATCTGGGTCTGAGTTATGTGTTCTTCTCTTCTGCTCTTCTAACTATTCGTACATCAAAGTCTCCACCATTGTAATTCTTTTTGGCCTACTCTTTATTCATCAGTTGCTGTACAAAGCAAATACATGTTGTGCTCAGAGAATACTATATATCAAATATGTTTATCCACCCAATAAAAAGCATGCATTCAGTGCACATAAGCAGAAATGTCTTGTTTGGGAAACTAGTGGTAGCTTGTGTCTCATCTTGTAGAATGCAGTATAAGTAGCAATACATTGTTGGTGCAATGCAAAATTAAGCAACAGAAATTTTGGGTGAGCATCAGGAAATATTTCTTAATACTGAGTTCAGGCAGTGGAACAGTCTCCTAAGGAACATGATGGAAAGCCCATTGCCTGTGTCAATTAAAACTAAACTAGTTTTAGAACTGGGGAATATACTGTAGGGAACAATCCTGTGCAAGTCTTGATGACATAATAACTCTTTTTCATCTGTAATACTTATGCCTGAGTTTCAGAGTTATGTAGTGCAATATGATTTCATCCTGACTGAGAAATACTGAAATATTTTTCTTTCATGTAGGATTTTTTCACACTATCTAGAATTGTCATACCCACTGAAAACTAGTAGGGGAAAAGAAAGCAGAACCAGGCTTACACATACAGTGTAGTTGAAACACTGCTCATGTAAGATGCTACCAGATTTTTTGTATCCAGTATCTCAGGGTGGTCACAAAAAGCAGCCCCTGGCATCATTCCCTTGAATGACAGTTTCCAGCAGACCAGCCCTAACAGGGACCTTAGGTAGGGCAGAATAATGGTTTGGAATCAGACATCATCTCTGTAAGCAGTGGTCCTAGGATTTGTCTTCCTATCGACCACTGTTCAGCCCTGTCTTAGCTTTCTATACCTCCACTCACTGTTAGGGAGCTACGGCTAACAAGAAGGTGCAAAACATGACGTATGTACTGTGTAGTTTTAGGGGGAGTAAAATGTTTCTAGCATGTGTTACATTTGTCTCTTGCAAGAGCTCTAGCAAAGCTGTAACATGATATTATTTTGAAATACAAAGAGGCACTGAGAATAATCAGTGATGCATCACAGAAAGGCCCATTTGTTTCCATTTAACAGGGAAAAGGTTAGAGTAGTACATCATCTTGCTGCTTCCATTCTGTGCATTTAAGAAACAGTCTGTCCAGCAACTAATTGAGAAGTGAATTTGTATACAGAGAAACCAGTTTAGTACTGTCAGTAAAGGAACTGGTAATTTTTCCAGCAACTAATGAGATGCTGCATTGCTAAAGTAAACCCCTATCAAACTGAGGTATGTTTTCTGTCTGCTCCTTAAAGATTTCTTGACTGTAAAATATGAACACCTGAGTTTTCCTTGGTTTTCTTTCCTTCTGTTGGCGCTCTTTTTTTTTTTTTTTTTTTGGTGGCATCCTCAAGTGAGGATAACTTCCAGTAGCATCTGACCTTTTTTATGGTTGTAACACACCATAAAATAGCTGTTGTTCTGTAAAGACCTCCTTCTATAAAAGTCCACAGGAGTTTGACTATAAATTTAGTGGACAGCAAGCTGAGTACCTGAAGCTTATAGGTTTGCAGCATGGGTGGGAGTCCAGATGGGCTTGAATTAGAAGTCCAAGTTTCAGTGCCTGGAAGTTTGCATCAAAACATTGTGGCCTGGGAAAACTCTGAAAATAATTGTTCTGTAATAGTCTTCCATGCAAATCTGCTACATCTCACTCCATTTGCTCCTCCTTAATACTTCCTTTAAAAACTGTTTCTTCAAAATTTGTTTGAGTTTTTTTCTGTTGTTGTTGTTTGTTTGCTTTTTGAACTATTGTTTACTCTTGTTCGGCCTTCTCTTTGCCTTTTCTCTTATTCCTGATCTCATATTTTCATCCATATGATTCTCTTTCTATTTGCATATATGCTGTAATGAAGAAGATTATATAATGGTGCCAGCCCTCCAGCAAGGACTTTAAGGGACTTCCTGGTCTTTCTAATTCAATTTCTGGCCTTGGGAAAGTCACTTTTCTTGCCTTTCTCTGTTTTCCCACACAAAAAATAGAGGTAACACTGTCCGCTGTCATCCAAGAGATCCTGTGTGTTAAGAAGTAAGCCATCTCCAGAAACAGGTTTACTCTATATGAGTATATGAGTTAATTAAAACCAAAGATATTTTAATATTTTGGGTTAATTTTAGCCTCTGTGTTCAGCACTGACCACATCACTGAGATGAAAAAAATATAAATTAAAATGGAAAGGTTGAAAAACATTAACTTTTTATTAATTACTGTGATATTTATTTTCATTTACTTTGTAATTATTGCTTGGAAAAAAAATAAAAATCTATCACTGCTCTGTGCCAGCTCAAATTGCAGCTGCAGATTTAGAGACAAAATTCAGGCTTCAGCCTTTCCCTGGGGCTGATGGACTTCTCCTTTCAAAGTAGGACACTTCTATCTGATGGCATTAACCATAAAATCCCCCATTTCAAGTCTATGATATCCTGAAGGACAACGGCTCATTTCATTTCTTATCAAGAAATCGGGCAGATCAGTCATATTTCCCGAATCAAATGACATTTTCAGAAAATTCATTTGAACCAAAAATGAGGTTTCCTCTCCACAGACTCCAATTAGTTTAAAAGTGGTTTTCTGATGAAAATTCTTGAAATAACTGAGCTGTATAAAGAAAAAATCTATATCTATGTAAGTATGTATATAGATATATGCACACATGCACAGTTGCTGCAAAAGCTAGAGTACCCTACCAAGCAGTATAAATCTTTAATTTTGGTGATCAGCAGTAACAGTGAAATACTTTAAGATCTGTCCGTGCTTCCTCCTTACTTTTCTTTCTCTCATCCCATCATTCTGGCTATTCCGGTGGGAGTGTGCACACTCATTTGCTCCCTAAGTACACAAAATTAGCTGCTTATCTGTTGATCTTCTTACATGATCCTTTAAAAATCCTTTCTCTGTATGTGTGTCCAAGGCTGCTTTTGCCTTCAGAGAAAGCCCAGACAAACCAATCCTCAGCCTTCCCCTTACCCGCTCACAGGGGGCCTGGGCCTAATTAAATTGCTCTCAAAGACAAGAAGGGATGAATTTCCTTCTTTCCATCTCCCTTGTCACCCATTTAACTCAGCTGAGATTCGTTCATTCCTTTTTACTTGTGTTAAAATAGCAAGGATTGGAGCTTGGATCAAGGGGGAAGGGGGACTAAAGTGGGGAAGAAGGAAGCATGTGGCTTGCACGGCAAAGGTGCAGAATCCCAGGAACAAACAAAGGAGCAGAGAAGGAGTAAATGTGAGAGGAACGGTAAGGAGTGAGAGCAGCATCTGGGTTTCTCATGCTGCACCTCCTCTAGTTTTATTTACACCCATTTTTATATTCTAAAGGAAGAAAGCTGTCACTTTAAAAAGATGGGAAGACATGAATGTACACTTCTGCATATTTATACACCCATATACATGAATTTATATAGAGTGATGCCTTCTCCTTCACTCCCTTGTCCCCCCCAAGACTTTCCTCTCCTCACACCAATGAGGGAGGCCTGGGAAATGAGGGTGACTCCGGCAGGCAATGCGGCCTCATCCAGGAGGGATGTAGGAGGCCTCTGTGGCTCATCTGTGGTCGATTGTACTGGGAGAGCTGGCAGTGGGGCAGCAGGGCTACATGATAGAGGTGTCCACGTATGATGAAGGATGGCCTCAGTGCTGCCACAGCTTCCCTGTGCAAGCCCAGGCCTGGCAAAGGCCTAGGAAGAGCCGAGCAATTAGCCTTTGAAGGTCATCCAAAGTTGTTGTTGGTGTCTTTTTTTTTTCCGTTCCCCTCTTCTCCCCCCACTTCTCAGTGTTGTATTCTCCTTCTCCATCACCCAAACCCCAAACACAATCGAGGAAGCCGTTCAATTAAATCTCTCCCAGCTCCAGCTGGCTCCTGAGTGAAAGGTCAGCAGCATCCGGGAGGGAGAAGTGCGCACAAGGAAGAGCTGGAGCGGATGCTGCTGCCACAGCCGCCTCTGTCTTTCCCTCACCTCCCTCCCTCCCCTCACCTCCCCTCTTTAATGATACCCAATGGTCAATCACTCCCCAGCAGAGAGAGAGATGCCCTGAAGCATCATTGTGGTTGGGAGCAATCGATCAGGTTTTTTAAAAAAAAGATGATAATGATAACCCGTGGACATAATGTCAGTGAGTTTGCTGTGCCTCTTGGAGGCCGTGCGCACTCTGTCTGCCCGTGCCGAGGAGAGGCTTGGAGGGGCCCGAGAAAGCCTTTTCCCCCCACTGAGCCCACTTAGCCCTGCCTTAAAGACAGCTAATTAGACCGAAGGCTGCTATGTCTGCTTACACCGGTGGGGGAGAGTAGGAGCGAGGAGGGCCTCACACCAGTGGTGAGCAGGACTAGAGCAACCTTTGTTTTAAGAGAAGCTTCAAGTTAACTGGAGGTAATCACATGGAGGCACGGCTATAAATAATACATACCTGTGCTATGCGACCTGGATGCAGGCCTCGTAAGGATACTGCAGTGTTCAGTGGTGACCGAGTGCTTGCTGCCAAGCACGCTGGCCCAGGCCTTTATTTTAAAACAGATTAGTGCTTTGTATTGCAAGGCAGATAGTGGTAATCATCAGCCGTTGTCTGAGGTGGAAATCTGAAAATCACCAGGAGGCACTTATCAACATGCCATCTGAGCACCAGTGGATGTGTACAGACCTTTTAAAATTCTATTAGTATATGTCTGAGTAGGTTGTGGTAGAAATACGAACAGTTTTCTAAAGAAAAACTGTCAGTCTCTTTTCCTAAATCTCCTACCCTGCAGCCTAAGCATGGACTTCTGTTTTCATGGATAAATGTGGTTTGTCTTTTAACTGTTGAGATTACACACTTACTGGGAGGACTGCAGACCCTGCTTGGAAGAGGAAATCTTCCCTTTATCCCAGTGTACACTTTATCAGAAAAATAATAATCAAACCTGGGGGCCCTCTGTCCTTCCCTTCTATTGAGGAGATATAGGATAAATAACTCCACAGCAATAATTTCCCATCCAAACACGCAGATTTTTTGTTGTCACGTTATTTTCTGCATCATTTGATGAACAAAACTACATTTTCCTCTGCACCTATTAAACTATTTGATGATGCTTTTTATTTTGCACTATAATTGGGAAAGCAATCATGTGATAAAATGTAAGTTTGTTGTGAAATAAAATAAGTGATGTTGAAAACATCCAAATTATATAGTCCGAGAAAGTTTCTCAGATGTTCTATTCATTTAGAGAAATTATGCTATTATTATTTTTAATTTTTTTTTCACTTCTGGGAAGATATTGAGTATTAAAATACGCTTGTAACAGGCATAATAATGATGCATGATTCTGCCATTACCTCTCTATTAAAAAGGTGGGTAGAGAATCTTAAAATAGCTTTGGTCTGAAATGGGACATTTATCTTGTTTCTTGCTTGAAAAGCTGGTTTGCGTATATGAAATTTGTATGATTGAGGTGGTATAGAAAAGTTACCAAGACTTAGGTATTAACATGCACTAGGACTGAAAGCTTTGCGTAGGCTTAAAGAGAAACATGCAGAACAACATTTGATGCCATTTGGTATTCTGCAGTAAGGAACCACAAACCACCCACATGGATTTCCGTAATAAAACACTCTCCTTTTAATTAAAAACCGAGGCATAATTTCAGAGAAAGAGGTGAAAATCAGTTTGACCGTTTTGAAAGCCAGCAGACAGCATGCAGAAACTTTGTCCTATATTCAGTCTCATTAGAGATGCAGGTTTCATCTAGAACAGCGGTTGCAACAATTAATTGTATTTTATTGTTCCCAAGTTAGTGAATCAACCTGAAACCCCACAACTTTATAACCATGCAAGTTTAGAGTGTGCATAGGAACCGTATATGGGACTCATTAATTCTTTAACACGTTGAAATTAAGTACTGCACTAACCATGATGAGACATCAATAAACTGGACTTAATTTCTGGATAAAATGTTATAATATCATTTTTCTATAGGGACAAAAGGCTTCCCTGTACCTGGGAACCAGTTAGCTGTGAATAATGATGTTGTACATAAGGTCAATGATGACACAGCTTTTAAGCATCAGTGACAGTCTATCATGTTCCAGGGAGATTCCTTGGATGAAGAAGCCCAATAAAAAGGGGGGGAAAATGAAGTGTTTAGGAAAGTCCTGGTAATCTGCTAAAGAACAGGATTTTTCTACTTATTAAGGTTTGTAGGATTGCAGGTGAAGTGACAAGCACCTCTCCCTTCTCCTGTCCCCCTCCCTCACTTAACAGACCTTTGTTGTGTAGAGTTGTTAAATGATAGTGAGCTAGACACAGGTTAAAAGGGTTAAAATGTTCTGACCTTCCAATCCAGTGCTGTGAGTTCAGGCTTAGTTTTTATTCCTGAATCCCCTGTAAACTTGCTGCATTTTGTGTAACAGGGAGGTTGGGAGTGTGGGTGAGGGGGAGGTGGGTGGGGGGCAGGGAGGGCTGAGGGGGGGGACAGAGGAGGAAGGAGATGGTAACTTTAACAATCCTCCCATCCCTTTACTGGGATACTCCAGTTTATTTCTGCTGCTAATGAACTTTGAAATCTGCAGATAGTAAATTCTTAAGGCCTCATCCAAAGGCCACTGAACAACTTCCATTGGCTTCTGTTTCAATGTACTCTTATTAATATTATATTATCAAACTTATATGTAGAAATACAAGCACATTTTTCTTCCGTAGCCATAGTCTTCCAGACTAATCCCGTTTGCTACAGCCAAGCTACTAGACTAAGGTGTAAGAGGACCACCTACACAAAGAACAACTGACTTCCCATCAAGCCTTTGAATACCAAAAGCTGCTAGTTATACAGAATTATTTCATGGAATAATTCTCTCCTTTTAACAATACAAAGTAACAGGTTAGTTACCCTGACACCATCTCATTAGAAAAATCATAGGCTGCTGTAAATAGAAGTATGAAATTTCCAGGTGTATTTTTGTGTGGAAATAAACAAAAACAAGCATACGAGGGCATATGGTGAATATTGTATACTTGAGAATTAAAGGTTTCTTCCTGTTTAAAAGGTTTTTGAAAGCTTCCTAGCCAACACCATATGTAAGATATTGCACAGTTCTCTTCATGAAGCTAGGCTACTAGCTGTTGTTGCAACAGTAAATAAATTCAAACAGTGATACCTCTCATTATGGTTCCTTTGTAGATTTTTTTTTACTGCTTTATATTTCTGCTGCACTGAACTGAAAAGTGAATTTTGTAGACTAACATCTAAAGCACTTTTCTCCTTCCTGCTTTATTCATACCCCCTGTTCCACACCATGTTATCTTTAGACCCTTCAGCACTGTCCAACACACTGTTTAGTTTCTTACAGAAGTAAAGGGGTGTGAAGTAATGTGTGAGGACATTTTGATTCCATTTGGCTACAAACTATCCCAGGAAAAATGAATTAACCTTAACACTGGTACAAAATTTTCTATGCATTGAATTTGCAAATTATCCACCCAGATATCGAATTGAGTACTCACTGTCTGAACAGATAACAGATGTTCATACCTAAAATATAAGGCTTTTTGTCATTAAAAGTCATTTTAATACTTCATTCTTACACAGCAGAATACAAGTGATGCAGAGATGTGGCATGCTTAATACAGAAAGAGCTTTAATACAGTGGTTGTAAACATGATTTCAGTGTTTTATATTTCTTTCTTCCAGGTGACTATATGTCAAATTTACTCCGTTTGGGGGAAAAAATCCGAAAGAGAAAATCCTTTTTTTTTTTTTTTTCTCTTCCTATAATTTACATCATTGTCAGGCTTCAAAATTATGTCTGTCACTGATCTCTCTAATCACATTTAATCTTCTAAATTTAGCAAGTAGTTATGCTTATAGTAATAAGTAAAGTACACGGTGTAAGCTTTTGCATGGTTTCAGCAGGTTTGTATATGGAGTGTGATGCTATATACTATGGACAAAAATGATAGGATCTGAGCTATTCTGATATATTTGATGATATTGCTCCAGTTGTCAGAATGCAGTGATACTATAAAAAAAAACAAGTCCCATTCAAATTATGTTGATTGAACTAACTGGTGTATTCACACATTTATCTATTTTCTTCTTTTCTTTCCTTCTGTGAACCATTTTGATCCAGCCACCTAAGTAGATTATTATATATATGTGTGTATGTATATATATGTATATATATATTCGTATTAGGTCATAACTTGAAAAATTCCTTAAAAAAGAAAAAAAAAAAGGATACTCATTCACCATGGAGCTGCTGGTGAGCATTTCTGGAAATCAGGCAGCCCAAAGACTGTGGAGTGTGGCAATTGCATACCTGACAGTGCTAGTTTATTGCCATGGTATGGATACAGTGCCAAAGGGCCCTTAAGCTGTGGTTCAGGTCTCTTGCAGCTGTAATCCTCAAAATGCAAGTATCCAGTTCATACTTCAGTCTGTGTGAATAATATCAGATTTTCACCTTTTCTGAGAGTTAAATATATCATAATGATTCTTGCATTGTCTCCAGTGCCTAGTTCAATGCTAAGTAAAATATGTTTGTACATTTACAGTGCCATATATAAATTATCATTGAATTAAACATTTATAGAAAATTTTACTCTTCAAGGTTTCCAAACCACTTTAAGAATATAAAACCTGTGTAAATGAAAAAAAATAAAAAAAAAAAAATGGGGGGGGAGGGGGTTGGGAATAGATCTGGTTGAACTGCTTATAGTGAATAATTAATATGACAAATGTATTTCTTTTTTTCTTATTTGCAAATTATCCAAGTACAGACTTAGTACAGACTTGGATTCTTTTGTTCATCAGTTGAATTATTTGATTAATAGTTTCGGCAAAGAATTCCAGTCTACAGATTCCTTGCAGGCTGTTTCACATGGCAATAATGTCATGAGTTATCTATTTATAACTGATCATTGTACCTGCAAGATGGTGACCTCCTCTAAATGAAATGCCTTTATTTCTCCATATTGTTTGGCTGAGTTTAGGAAGTCACTTTTGGATTAATACTCATAAAAGAGACCTAATATCTAGTTCAGAGCAGAAAAACCTTGAAAAAAACAACATGAAAGCATCCTAAGTGGGACAATAAAATGTAGTCCTTGTTGACGCTGTACTAAGAAGAACCTGCAGGACATTTCAGGGGACAGGATGATGACTGACATTTTTCTTTTTTTTTCTAGAGCAAAGATAAAGGATTTGAATTCAAGCCTATGTGAGATTTAAGTTAGCAGGATGTAGGCTGGTACTAATATCTTGTCAGGCTTCATTTGACAGGCTGTTGATGATTTCCTACCAGAGGGATGGGAAACTCTTGGATTCTGTTGGTTGTCTGTGTTGGTTTTATCCTGCTGGGCAGCTAAACTCCACCACAACTGCTCTCTCACGCCCCCTCAAAAGAAGCCGGGGGAGGGATGGGAGGGAAGAAAGTATGCTGGCAAGGAATAAAAAAGGCTCACAGGTTGATTTAAGGATAATTTAATTAAATGGAAAAGAAAGAGGGGGGAAAAAAATCAAGCAAAGGCTGTACAGAAGCACAGGGAGAAGGAAAAAAATATTCTCTACTTCCCATCAATGAGTGATGTTCGGCTATGTTCTTGGAAACAGGGCCTCAATACATGTAGTAGTTGCTTGGAAGGACAGACATCTTCATAATGAGAGCCCCGCATTCTTCTTCCCCTTTCCCACCTTTTATTGCTGAGTATGACACCATATGTCATGGGATATCCCTTTGGTCAGTTTAGGTCATCTGCCCTGGTGATGTCCCCTGCCCACGCCCAGCCTACTGGCTCTGGTAGGTTTGAAGAGAATCTTGGTCCTGTGCTAGCACTGCTCAGCAATAGACAAAACACTGGTGTGATACCAATGGTGTTCTAGCTGCAAGTGCAGAGTACAGCACTATATGGGCCACTGCAGGGAAAGTTAACTCCATCCCAGCCAGACCCAGTACATCGTCTCAGTAGGAGCCATAGAAAACAATGAAAAACAAGGCAGTGTAGCCAGAAGGGCATTAAATTAAGTATGGAATAATGATGAAGGGAAATTGTGGCAAATATGTACATGCATGTGTGCAACTCTGTGTGTGTGCAACTCTGTGGGTGTAAATTACAACCAGGATACCACGTATGTGACAAAATAAGTGATTAGGCATGTATGAAGAACACGTTTTGAAAGAATCTCTAAGTCCATGTTTTTGTGTTCAGACATCTTGGTAATAAGTAGACAGAGACAGTATTCAAATATGAAAGGGAATGTCACATAGCATTTCTGAAACTTGGTAAAATGTCATAATTCTGGAATCTCATTGAAAAGCGTTTACATTTTTTTTAGGAGGAGGGAATGGAGATCAACTGTAGTACCAAATACAATGCTGTATGTTGAAGAGTTAAAAACAATTAAGTGACAGGAACCCAGCACTTCTGAGTGAAAATATAGCTTTAGATAGGACATTTGTGTACATTACAAATTAAAAACAGACTCGTAGACAAGGGGATGAGCTGCCTCTTCAACATCTTTCCTTCAGGGGAGTGCGGGTGGGGGGAAACCCTGTGCTATCATAGAGGAGTTTAAGCTGGGGAATATTTGCTGAGGTTTTGTTTTGCCAGTACTGAGATTCCCTAAATCTTCTAAAATATTAGCAGATAATATCAGAGTGTAGAAACTTCTGCATCATTCATAAAGAAACTCAAAGCTGAACATCATTTTGATGGCCAAAGAGATAGCTATGCCCACCTGTCACCAACAAACAGGAAGAAGAGTTAAGAACTAATGATCATAATATAGTTGTATTTACTTTATGAATTTGAGCTGTGCATAACACCAAGCAATCATGGCTATATGAGATGTTTAAGAGGGACAGTTTATCAAGACTTGAATCAGTTAACATAACTGAGCAGGAATGTAAATTTTAATTAGGAAGTATTAATGAAAACTGGGAATTGTTCAAGGACATAAACTGTTTTCACTTATACACAAAATGTGTACAGTAGTCAAAATGCCCTGATTAAAACACATAAAAGTAGTATAAAACAAAATAATGATATATGAAGAATTGAATAAGAGAGTGGATAAGTTCTGTACCCAGGCTTATGAGTAACTGATAAAAAAAATTAATGACTCAGTTAAATGTCAGTGGCCAATATGGTTAAAAACAACAAGAAGGCAATTTAAAATCATTTTAGTATCAAAAAGAATCTTAGGTCAGATATAGTTCCACTGAAGATGCAGATGGTGGAAATCATAAATAATGACGCAGAAAAGGCAGAAATGTTTAATAAATATTTCTGTTCTGCACTTGGAATTAAACAGGAGGACGTATCCATCCCATATGATGTTGTGGATGGAAATGAAAGTTTGCCATCTGTAACAAAGAAAGAGGTAAGGCAGCGAATGCTAAAATTGAGCATATTCATATCAACAAGCTTAGATTATTTTAGACCCAAAAGTCTCAAAGGAACTAGCTGAGATGCTAAATTTAGCCAGCTGCTCAAAATCTATGAAATGGAGGTATTCATCCTGCTCTGCTGTCTTGTAAGCACCTAACTTCTCTACTTTGGAAGACTAGTAGAAATAATGTTTCCCACCATACCATGCAAAACAGATCTTTCTGAACAAATATAACACATTTTTTTTTCTTTACTTATGGTGTAGAGTTCTAGTTAGGTTGATACGAACACAGAGTTGTCAATGGCCTTTATTTTATAGCATGATTTCTCAAAGTTACTTTTTTTTTTTTTTTTCAAAATGCATCATCTTTTTAAAAAGCTAGCGAACAGGGGCCCCAAGCAATCTATAGCAACGATACTGGACTAAAAAGTATCATTAAATGGATTAAAAACTGCACTAGTGACAGATGTTAAAGTGGATTTTTTCTAATGAAGAAATGTCTCTGAGTTAAATCATTGCTGGTGGTGAGTACCATGGATCAAAGTATGATCCTATGCTCTTCAATGGTTTTGCTAACCATTTATATAAGGTTTTGGTGTACACAAAACTGGATAACACAGCAACGAGAAAGATGTTCTACTTTTATAAACTAATTTGAATTGCCTGATTGATGGTCAAGAACCAGTGAAACATACTCAAAAGCCAAGCAACACATTTAGGAGAGATATTCAGGGAGACTATCTGTGAAAACAGTGCCTTGGAAAAGGACCTTGGTGGGTCCTCAGAAATGATTACCTCATCATGAGCTCTTATTACAATTCATCCTTAGGTGGGTGAAAGGAAGGCTTACAAGCAAGAACAGGAACTATGCCTCATTTCTACGCCCTACACCAGAAAGACCATATCCACCTTTTGGACTTGTCCTTTAGGAAGAATAAGGAAATAAATACCAGGAGAAAGCTGAAACAAAGACCACTACATACACATTGGCAAATGAGTCTTAGGGATGTGATGTACCTTATGGGTCTGTATATGTATTTATGTGAACAGATATAGAAGACACCTGACAGGTGGGGCCTTCTTCCTTTGCAGATGTATTCAACAAATGCTATCTTGAAAAATATGCAGATTTCTATAATTAAGCATTAGAGCATTTTTTTTGAAGGAAGTAATAGACTCACCTTAGCTTGTCATCTATAAAATTAAATTAAATCTCCCTGTAAAACAGTTCTTATGCTCACCGATGATCAGACTTGATTATCACAGTGAGTTTTTCCTAGTCTGGGAGTTTATATGTCTGTGAAGAGAAGAAAATCATTGTGAAAATGTCTGCAAAAATTAACTGTGGACCTAAAAATAGATAATAATAATAACAATAACAACAATAATAATAATTATTATTATTAATAAAAATAATTATTGTTGTTATTATTATAATGAAGAAGAAGAAGAAGAAGAAGAGGAAGAAGAAGAAGAAGAAGAAGAAGAAGAAGAAGAAGAAGAAGAAGAAGAAGAAGAAGAAGAAGAAGAAGAAGAAGTCAGGTTTTGGTTGGAATAGGTCAGGAATACATAGGTCAGGAATTTTCTAGATGCTCACAAAGGAGCCTGGCTTCATTGCTAAAATACACCACTTCTGTGGTGGAATTCAGCTGCTGTGGATTCTGCAGCACTTCTGAAATTGGAATGGGCTATGATCATCTATGATCATCTTAACCCAAAGGGGAACATGAGACAACAGAATGGGTATGGCTGACATATGGGTAGGAGATGGTCTAATCTTAGTAAAATTGTCACAAGGGCTTGAAATAGTAAGCCATTGTAGAGTTTTTAGCAAGGAATCTCATCCTCAGATGTCTCAAACATGACAGCTCCTTCCCAGGACATGCTGGTAAAAACTCCTCCTAAGCATTGCGTTTTGGTTTACCTTTTATACTCTCAGATTATTTTATTCTACAAGAAATCTTATTCTAAAACATTGTATAGAAATACCTACCTAGTCTAATTCAACAGCTTGAGCTGCATTGTAGTGGTATGAAAACTGTTTATTAAATGTTTAGTATGTCTTTTTGAGACTATACAGTATGAGAAAAGTGATTGCTTAATTGTTTAAATAGAATAAATTTTGTTGAATGGCATAAGATTATTTAGTCGGATGCAAGGTACTTCACGTAGATGGTCCCATTAACAGAAACCTCATAAAAGCTTATATAAATTAGAGTATCTGGTGTTACAAGAGAGTAATAGCACTGTCTACAAAAACCTTTGAAATTAACGTATATGTAGACAGTGTTTGGATGTTACAAAGTGCAAATGTTCAAAGCTTGTGACAACAGAGATTTCAGAAGTGTTCAGCTCCTGTTTAAGTATCTAAATAGGGCAGGTTTTAACAGCGCTTGTGAACTGAAAAACACTGAGCCCACTTGATTATTGGAGTCACACAAAAGAAAAACTGATGCTAGAGGGGAGACAGACCTAGAGTATGGTTTTGTGTGTAAAATGATTACTCTTTCAGTGTCATCAAGGAGTCATTTATTGTTAAGACAAGTTTGCATAATCTCCATAGTCTACTGCAGCCAAACACAAGTTCAGTCAGGCTAGCAGCTATGATGGAAAGGGCAGCAAGAGGCCCAAGTTCATAAACATTCATTAGATTGAGAACAATGTAGCTGATTTGGTGCCATACTAATCAAAGTTTCTGGGTGGCTTGAACTGCAGGCAGAACTTGCTCCCATCTTGTAAAAGATCACAACTAATAGTAATAGAGATTAGAACATACAGAGTTACAAGTGATAAGACTTGCTCACACTTCAGGTGAGTTCAAAATATTTCTCCAAAATTATTTATTTTGTGGCCATCAGAAAATGCCATTATTCTTTTGTGCTTTAGATGCCAATGTAGTTTACGGCAGGGTGACGCAGGCTTTTTTCTCAGATACATTGGGGGATGAATGGGGAAGGTTACATGGCAATAATATGCTTACAGGGTTCTTTTGACGAATTTGGATACAAGTTAGCTGTCAAAAGGAAGTTAGACTCTTAAATAGTGTTTTTAACTGTTTTAGGTAGAAACTTTCAGCTCTGAAAATTTTGCTTCTTTACAAGAAATTTTGGAGGGAGTTCCGAAGAGGACCTACTTTCTTGATGAACAGATCCATGCAGTTGTAGGTAACAAAGAGTGTGTAAGAGTCAATGTGTGACACTGGTTACACAGCAGCAATTGATGTTCTGGAATAATATCTTGTCTGAGTCACAGAAGCGTAATCATTGCCTAGGTGTGGAGATTTACAGTAACAACTTGGCTCTTCAAATGATTCACTGTGTGGCCCTCAACAAACCACTTAATTTTGCCTTTCAATTTCCTCAGCTATGAAATGGAGATAATTATATTTCTGGAGCTTTATAAACACTTTGGGATCTATAGCTGAAAAGTACATAAAAGTGCTAAGCAACAATCCCAGATTTTTTTATTTTTTACTTTTTATTTTTATATCTCTGGTTAGGACCCATGCAAGACAAAGTTCCCCTAGTCTTCTTTGTGCAAGTGGTCTAGCTGAAGTTGATAGAGCACAAAATTGCTCTAATGTAAACTTACAGTAAGACTAACTTCTTTATTACCTTTACTTTTTGATTTTTTAGGATTTTTCTTTTTCTTTTTTTTTTTTTTTGAATCCTTATTTTTTAAATATTTCTATCAAGTCTCTCTACTTTTCAATAGAATTAAACATGCCAGTCCTGATGCCAGATATATCTGAGACTTGTAGTGTCTGCTGATGTTTGGAAGAGGAGTAAGCCAACTGAAAATGATACCATTGACATTGGCACCTACTGCAAATTTGAGGGTTGTCCTTTCTAAAAACTCGCTCAGAATTTTATGCAAAATTTGGAGGTAATTTTAAAAAGTCATTTTTTATGTACATTTTGATTGCTTGTTTTGTCATAGTAAGTAATAATAGAAACAATAACACAGATCTTGAATTTTCAGTGCACTACTTATTCCAGAGCACTCTGAGATGTAAATCAATACGCTTGGACTAGATCATCCACCAGCTTAAGGCAGTCATTTTTGGGGTAAAACATTAAGAGCAAGTGGTGACTGAATTTAATCATTAAACAACAGTTTGGGACCAAATATAAAGATGTCAAGAAAATTATGGAGGCAGTGATGTATTTATTTTTTTGAGTTAGAATTTAACCAAAACATTAAAGATAATGCCTATATTTATTCTAAAGCACTTCCATTATTCAAAGCACATGCTATACGGCACATAAGATCATTATACTTTAGGAACTGTCAATAACCAAGGGTTCTCCTTTACCTCCCACCCTTTTTTGGCACTTCCCCTTCTCCCAGACATAAGCTCATTTAAGATGTTCAGTTAGTAGCTTTGAAACTAAACACTTTAAAGGGCAAGGACATTTGCTGCACAACAGTCTGACTCCCACCCATCCCTCTGTAGTGGACACCTGCATCTTGGCCAAAGGTCTAAAATCCAGTGCTAATGGGAAAAGAAAGATTATGAGTTAATTAAAGTCTAATGAATTTATGTTCAAAGCTCTTCTGTCCCCTGTTGTAAGTTAGTATTTGCTAGAATGTCTGTATTACCTGAAGATCAACTGTTATCAAATAGGATATTTCTGGTTAAACTAGTGCTAGTATTATTAACTAGTATTATTAACTAGTATTATTAACTAGTACTATTAAACTAGCGCTAGTACTATTGATTTGCTGCAGCTTCTTGAACTCTTTAAGACAGACATATTCAGAAAAAAAATCTCTTCCTTCTCCAGAAAGGAAAGGTAAATTGAATATGTTGTGATTTAATGTGATTTTGATGGTTCCTATAATGTTTCTCTGACTGGGTGATTTTGCAACTCATTCAGGTTTATACATAGAGGGTTCAAAAGCAAAGTTGTACCTGTCAGATTTACTTATAAACCATATTTTTTTCTTTTCTTTGTAGCATAACTGTCACAGGATGACCCAGGTAAAAAGGAAAGAACTATCTGGATAAAAGCAGGGACTATCCCTTTTAAAAACTGGAAATAGTAAAGGGAAAGAGTATGGACACCAAAGTTTGTTTTGGACTGGAGAAGCAATTTGTTTCCAATTATCTTCTGGTAATTTATTCTGTTTCTTAAGTCGAGCCATGAATTTGGGGTTAACATGCAGAGATATAGGCTCTCTTTTAGGCTGGAAAGTTTCCAGTAACAACGGCAGAATATTGCTGACTTATCTTAATGCTTTCATACTGCTGACAAAAGATACCAGTTTGCGTCAAAAGTTTATCTTAGTTAAATCTAGACCTCTCTGCTGATGCATATTTTGCTGCAACTCAAGCTCAGTAGAAATCAGTATTTCTTGACCTACACCTTAATGAACTCCTTTCTTGTCCTTTTACTACCAGACTAAACAGTACTAGTTCTGCACTTCCTAGAAATGAATCCATGTTTCATCTTGAATCTGAAGTACTGGAAAGCAAGCTTTCATTTAACTTGTTCAGGCCAGCCTTTAAGGGGCCTGGCAGTAAATGACAGATGGGTCCTGACCATTTAAGCTTTCAGTGCACTGCAGAAGTTAGGTGAATAGCAAAAATTTTTCTTCTAATTTTACAGCACTTAAAAGCAAACAAACAAAAACAAAACAGAAAGCTAGCCTTCTGTTTACAACTAAATCTCTTGGATTCCAGTAGCATTTTACTTACAAGTCTACAGACAGGGAAAAATCCTAACTAATAATTCAGTCATCCCTCTGATTTAGTTTCCCCAGCAGCCCAACAAGCTGAACTAAACAAGGGTCCTGTGCTGCCAAGCTCTAGTTAAAATCCATATGTTCACCAAAATACCATCACTTATGTTATGCAAGTTCTGAATCATTAGGTATGATGTTCACATTATTACTCACTAAACAGGTTCTTATACCATTTAGGCCAATGCATATCAAAATTCATGAATTCTGATTGCTACAAAGATCTTTTAATGATATTTTCAGAGGATGAAATATATAGGTTTCGAAAATATGGATATTAGGCATAATAGTTAGATGTAGGAGGAGTGCACAAGATCAACAAGCCAGGCAAGTTCAGAAACCTTTAGTGATTGTGTAGAGATCTGTAATGAAAATTCAAGTACTTTCTCTTTAATGATCCATTTATCTCTTCAACATGATTTTTTATCATTCTAACTGGCATGGCTCCTGTTTTCTGAGTGTTTATTGCAAATTTGTTTTGTCAAACAAGACTTTAATACCAAACAGATCAGGCTGCTTCCTCAAGATTTTCTCTGAACAAATTCTCTTTTCTAAGGAAAAAAGAGATGATTTATTTCATATCTAAGGTAGTAATACTGATATGATTCTTGCAGTGAAAGTGGAGGGGGAATATGAAGAATTGTTTATATATCAGGAGGTTAACTGTATGGAGTCATCACTTCTAATCTGTATCATATTTTGCATAAATCAGGGTAGATTTCACACAGGGAGGACAAGATGGTTAAAAGGGATGTTTTTCTCCTATGAAAATTGCTAGTACATATATCTGCTAGGTACATAATGTGAAAATGGTTCTGCCACAGTGCAGAGTACCCCATAACATGGCAGCAACATCCAGTTCTGTTGGTTATTGCCTCTTGATGAAAGGATTTGGTAGTTTGGATTATTGCTTTGGCTTTGAATGTAGGATGGCAACCACTGTGCAATTTACAACTTCCCTCTGAAACCCTGGGCTTACTTTACTTTACTTTACATTTAAAGAACCACAGCCACATTAAATACTCCTTGGTTTCAATAAGAACTAATAGCAAAAACAAACAAACAAACAAACAAAAAAACACCTCTTATGCAAAATCAATATTGAAAAAAAATGTTTAACAAACCCATCCTGAAACTCATTCTTTCAATGGAAACTTTTAAATCTAGCTGTCTCAGTTATTTGAATCAATATTTACAGAAACATCTCTGTAAATATTAGGTATATGACATCTTATTACAAATCAACAAAAATTGCCCTGCGGCTGGCAGTACTGATTTCACACACTTTAACTTGTGCACAAAGTAAACCCTGTGGGAAGGTAAGCTGGGGTGTAAATTCAGAGCACACAGACACTCCACAATATCTTCCCATTCAAACAGTCTTCCTGTGGGTACCTCACAGTTTTGGAAGTGGTGCATCATTGCAGAATGAGAGCTATGGCAGAATATCTTACATCTTGTAAAATCACACTCTGCAGTGCAAAAAAATCTTCCCTGAACCATTAATAAGTGATTCTTATTGATTTAAAAATCCCATTAAGCTTAAAGATATTCCTCACACATGGTAGGATCACTCAGAAAAACAAGAATGAACCCTAAATTTGAGCCTTTTGGGTCCTTAAAGTTGTTCCCTTAGGTCCAGCCTCCTCCCAGCCTTGTGGATTCTGAATATTTCTATCCCCTTTTCTGTTTCTTATGGGTTACTCTGTAGGCTACTGCCACAACTGCTACTGATGGCTATGTGGTAGCTTGAAGTATCCAGGAGAGATCTGGGGAGCACAGCAAAGAAAGTAAGTGGAAGGCTGCAACGGAAAAGCAGCAGCTCTAAGCTTTGTGATGGTGATATATGGCAGAGTATAGGAACATTGGTGAACCAACAGAATTTCTCTGTCTTTCAGCCTCAGATTAATTATCTAGATTGAAAGTAAATGGGAATTTGGGGGTTGGGGTTGGGGGTGTAATAATGTATATGCTTTTATATAGGCCTTGATACTTCAAACTGGAATTATGAGCATCCAGTGTGTTACAGGATACCCAATAACTCTACATGTTATTGAAGTTTAGATTAAGAAACTCCTCTCCAGAGTGATCTAGATGAATCTGGGGAGTCAGTGCTGTGAAAAATGACTTTCTGTTTTGTATTCAACCTGGGCTTCTGGTAAGATTTCAACTTCTTAAGGATATACATTGAATGTAAATGCAGCTTCCTCCTAATTCAGGCTTTACAAAAAAATGCCATAAACAGAACAGTCTTAAAACAGGACTGAGGGTGATTGAGCCTTTTTGACACACTTTGGTGATGCTACTGTTGACTCTGATGAAGATGTATTTGAATAAAACTGCAGGATTACTCTGGGAAAAAATCTCAAATTACTTCCAATTTTCACTTTAACAATAAAAGAAGCAATGGTGGACAAACATTTCTTTTGTGAGGTATACTTATCCACTTAATGAGAACATAACTGTTTTTTCCTTCAAACCAATAATACCTTTTCTTCAATTATTTGCAAATTTCCCAACATTATATTTTTATGTGCTAGGCTATAAACCTTACACAATAGATTATTTTTCTTTCTCTCAACACATTGAAGAAAAAAGAATAGTGAGGACAAACAGATATAGAGTTACCTATACCTTTTCCCAGCAAGAAGACAAATGGAATTTTATCCCATTTCTCTGCTCAGGGAATAAGCAATACCCTTGTAAATTGGGAATCTAATATTGCAGATGAATTAACTGCTTTTTTTTTTTTTTTAAGATTATTCTCAAATTCTGCAGTCTATATATCAATAGTGGCATATAAGGGAAGTTTTAGCTGTGATTCAGGACTGCATCCAGCTCTGTAAGGACCCATTGAAGTCACTTTTCACAATTTCTGTATGCACAAGATATTCAGTGCATCAAATCTGTCCCTTATCTCTGAAGAAGCTTATGAATCATTTTTACCATTAAGAGACTGAAGTCAGAAAACAGGGGAAAAATGTAAGATGGTGTTCACTTTTAGCACGAGTTCAAATGACCTAATTTATTACTTTGATGCGATGTTTATCTTGTGAATCAAATTTCTTATAGGTTAATCCAAAAGATGTGATTAAAACAGAAAACAGTTGCAATGTTTGATTAAGGTAAATCACACTCAGCAAGTGTGTCTTATAACCAGAGTCCTTTTCTGTAATGCACTAAGGATTTTTTGTAACTCTCTCCGTTTATTATATCACCACAGTGCTCATATATAACAGAACTACTAAACACTTGCTTAAATTTAAGCACTTAGACTTCAGCTTTAACTGTTTATTTCTCTTGACAACTTGCCTGTTTCTAATGTAGGATTTAACAGTCCTCATACTGCTTATATTTTGCTACTTATTCCATAGACTGAATTTGATATATGTTTTTTTTTAATTGGGTAAAATAGAGAACTATTTTACTGTTTGCAGTTTATCAGAGGTATGTTAAGCTCCACTGAGGCATCAGGGATCAAAAAAATCAAGCAAAGACAGAAAGAAGAGAAAAGTGAATCTGTTGGGTCATGTTATTAAATAATTTAGAGTGCTTAAAACAACAATGTTCACACATTTTTAATTTAAAGCCAGCTAAATCCTTTTAAAATTCATTTGTATTTGCAATTATTTAAACTGTGAGCTGTGCACTGGAGGAAGTGAAACTATAGATTTTAAGTGCGTAGCTGGAGGTAATATATAAATTCAATTGATCAGTCTGGCAGAGAATTGATGCCACAATTTGTACCCAGTGGCACTTTCTCTTTCTTACCTGACTGGCTTAGAACATTATCAGAAAGTCAATATGATACGCCAATATAGTGATATACTTGCAGTCATAAGTCCCTTGTTTAGATTAAACTCTAGGTCCTTGCAGTGTGGATTGTAATGGACAGACAGCCTGACTCCATTCCACTATGAGTTGATCTAAAAGCACTCCACTGAAATCCAAGGTTTCATATGGTTATCAATGGCCCCAGCAGCCAGCCAAACCAGTAACAGAGGATGTCTGTCTCTGCAAGGCAATGCAGTGGGTAGGGAATAGCGCATATGCAATGTTCTTGTCTGGCTGCAGTCCCCTCTGTATCAGCTGCCTGTCTCTAACAGGCTTTGCATTCATTGTGATCAAGTTTCCTTTATAACTCTTTCTCAGTCTCATGTTTTGATTCTCTCTCTTCCTCGTAATTTATTAATGATTTCAACTCCTCTACATTATCTTTTGAAATCCTGCCATTCTATAAAAGACATCTTTATGAAGCTTGATGAGGAATGACTTCCAAAGTCTATCTTTTGAGAAAGTTTCTTTCTGCACGTACAGTAAATATAGTGTTATATATGTGGCTGCATTGAGAACTGGATCAGGCCTCTAGCTACTAATTTCATACAAAACACTTGAGTAAAATCCCATTATGTTTCGTGTGACAGACAAAACTAGAAGGTCGTCCACTAATCTGCCCTGCATATATTTCCTCCCAGTGATTTCAGCTGTATGTACAGAAACATCTGACACAACATCACACATGTTATTTTTTTTCCAGCAGCATGACCCTAATCTCTCAGTCTACATAACATGTGATGATTAGAACCAGAGAAATAGTGAAGAGAGCTGTTGGGTCAATAGTTGTTTAACCCTCTCTGAAATAATGCCAAATTATTCTACACAGTACACCATAAGTACTTTGTTTAGTGCAGCTGTAAGTGACACAGCTCATGAAATCTTCCACCACTTTTCCTCTCCTGAAACTCTATGATATTTTATTGTTTGAAATTGTCTCTGGTACTTGGAGTAAACCCTTCTATGTTCTGATTTACAACTAATATATCCCTGATCATTTGCTATCTCCAAAACAGCTTACACCTTTACTTTTCTTTTTGAATACTTCACTGTATTCCCTAGGGTGTTTTGTTTGTTTGTTTTCTTACTTTTTTTTTTGTGGTAGAATAATAGACTGTTTTGAGGGGCATGGGAATACTGTTTGTTCCCTTGATGCAAGGCTGGTGACAAGGGCAAGTAAACTACTTCCAAGTTACAGTTGTTATTGCAGGGAATTGAAATATTTTACACCCTGTATCACCAATGAAAGCAAGTTGTGTCTGTTTCTTTGAGGGTAGATAATTCTAAACCCCACAGTACATCTTGCAGTATGTAGTATTTTTTTGCTTTTCCCTATTTTGCTTCCATGTTACATTTGAAAATCGAAAGTCTCATGATTATTTGGTAACAGATTAAAGTCAATTATAAGTAAGTCCACATGGGTATAGCTGTCTTGCAAATACTTATACATGCACTTGTCTTTATTTTCATGAGTAGCTATGTTTTTTCATGAATAAAATACAGTTGACATGTAAGGTTCAAAAGTATGGGGTTTTAGACACAGCTACAGAGCTAGGCAGTCAAATGCTTGTGCAGAACAGATGTACATAAATTTCTTGAGCCCTGCATATGTCCATGTCAATGACTTAAGTAGAGTGTGAGACCTCTAACCTTTAGTAACAAGACAAGCTGTAGTGGTTCTGATGCTTTCCCATACTGATGCTTTCCCATACTGATCTAGTCAATCATCAGTGACAAAATCCTCTAACTGTAGATTTGATTCTACTCGTGACAACAAACCCTTTTTGTTAGACTGAGATCGGGTAAGAACCAGACACAATCATTTGGCTTTTCTATTTTTGTACATTGATTGCTTATCAGGAAATAAATAAAAGGCCTTTACTGTGAAACAAGACGTGTATCACAGCATGCACTTTCCATGAAGGGACAGTCTTCCTCTAGCCCCCTTGTAAATCTATCTAAGGGAGCATGCTGATGAAAACTAGAAGAATTTATTTATTTATTTATTTATTTATTTATTTATTTATTTATTTATTTATTGTGGATAAGAATGACTCTGAATGTTTACATGTTAGATATGGACACAGATTACTCTGGATGTTAATCTTGACTTTATCACTAATAGTTCTTGATGCCTTTAGACCTGGATTTCCAGTTAGCAAAAATTGGTTCAGCACTGTGCTGTCTATGTGGGCTAGAATTAAGGAATGAATGTAGGCAACCTTAATTCTCTGATAACATTTTTTTTGCATATGGAAATACATGGGAATATATTTATATGCACACACACTCACAGGCATGTAAGTAAAATATAGAAAAGATGCATTAATTTTACATTGTTTCAAAATATTTACAGTTTCGGTTAAGATGATCGTGCTAAAGCGACAGAAAATAGTAAGCATTAACTTTGCAGTGTAAGTAATGACATGTGCTATAGATCCTCACAAGAAAAAAAAACAATTGCCTCTGGCATCCACACAGTTTTTAAATTCATAATCTCAAAAGAGAGGATGCTTAGAATTTCAAGCTTGATTTTGGAAACTCTTATCTTAGCTGAGAGTTGTAAATTTAGGGGAAGTTGATAATATAGAATCTGTTTTTGTTTTTCTCTTCTTGAGAGCTAAAAGTGTGATCTCAGAACATCTTGGGTGGAGCAGTTTTCACTGCATTTTTGGTATATTATTATACCAAACTACACAAGGTTGAAATTTCAGGATAATTTCATGCCTAGGAGAGTCTCAAAATGTGAAGATATTTTTCACCTGCATAAACCTATTTTGTTGTTATTTATTCCTTATATCATCTTTGACTTTTTCATTTGCTTCTAATTGTTTGTATTATATGATGATTGAGCACCTCTTGCTACACCCATGAAAGCTACCTCTCAACAAACGGTTAAGATGATGTATCAGCAATGTTTATTCTTTGCAAGTCTATGAGGGTGAAAGGAATTTCATATGTCTGTCTTTGAGACTTCCATGGGCAAGTTCGTAACAAGTGGGTTGCCTGGCCCTGAGCAAGAGGAACAGTTTATCACACTGGAGAAGAAGAGGCTATGGTCCCCACAGTCCAAAGGAGAGATGATAAATGATGTCTGTTTTTAAAATCTGAGCAAAGGGTATGTGGAGATATTAAATGAGTAAAAGGCTCGCAGTTGCCTGGGAGTATGCACAGAGGTTTGTTAAATCTTTTATGTGTGATGTATTTTTTCCTATTGGATCCTTCTTTGTTCTGGTAACATCAAGTCCTGAAATGCTTCCCTGCTGGGACAGCAGCTATGTACATCTCATGGCATTGTTTAACAATGTGTTTTATGTATTGTAGAGACCTTTTAATATTTGCCTACTTAAGTAGTTGTTGCTTAGTCAAGGAGTCCCATTGGTAATTCACTTGGGCACCAGCTGAAAGAGAACTGGAGATCCAGTCATATGATGTATTGAGAAACTCCTTAAAGTAATTAAGTTGCTTAGGGTAACTGAGATCATGCTGTGCCACACAGGTTCAGTTCTTTAATTGCTAACAGCACCCACCTAAAGAAGGTAATGCATACATACAACAGAACTAAAACTGATGGAGAAAAGCACCAAATCTACCATGCTTAGCACTATTTACAAGCATGTTTGACATTTCTTAGTTTGTTAAATGATATTTAGGTTGTTAATAAGGATAAAAATCTCAGATTTTTTTCTTTGCTTTAAAGATGCCAGAATAATTATTCAAAGGAACACATCAGGTCAAATGTTAACAATATGTGCTTTAAAAAAAAAATAGAGGAGGAAAGAAAAGCATCACACACAAGAACCAACCATCTGTTCCAAAAAGCTTTTACAGCATCATCAGTCTTGATAAGGATTAAAAAAAAAAACAAAAAACAAAACAAAAAAACCACACCAGAAGTACAGTTTTCTGTGTTAAGATTTATTACAAGAATTAACAGATTTACCTCAGTTAAGTGGTCCAGACTAACTTCTATACAATGTAAATTTACAATTAAATGATTATATCCAGAAAGCGCAAAATGAATAGAGCTTCTCGTGTGGCTGGTTTTGTATGAAAAAAAATATTATTTAAGAAAAATAGTGGTTTTCAAAAGCAGTATCTTGAAAATTTGACAAAGATATGCAATTAATTTGGTGTAGATTCTATGAAATATTGAGAGAACTTTGATTTTCTTCCCATTGCTGAGTGAACAAAGTACAATGGGAGTCAGAATAAGAGTCAGTTTTAAGGCCAAAATAGAACTAATTTTTTTGTTGGAAAAAAACCTCAGCAATTCCATTCTCATTAAGTGGGGAAGCTAGTTCTTTCACTTATGGGTTAATTTTTGTGTGTGTGTGTAAAGTAAAATAATTCTAGGCTGTAAAGTAAAATAATTCTAGGCTGAGATCTAAGTGGCCAAGAATATAAATTTGTGTAGGAACTGCAGTATTAGCAAGTTGATTCAGTTCTTGAGGAAGAAAGTAAGTAGTGAATATTTTTTTCCTGGTGACCTTGATAGTGTAAATATCCTTTTAAGGAGGAGGTGAGAAAAGGTTAGAATACTGTGCTTTGAAGAAAGCATTGGGCAAATCAAGTATGTGTGACTTACCTTTTCAAGGTATATTATATAATACAATTATGTCTTAAATAAGGATTAGGTAACATTATGTAACAAAGACCTGAGAAACAATGCATTAATCCATATCATCTGTGTACTACAGAAGGGCCACAGATTCAGAGGCCTAGAGAGCATAAATCTGGTGCTCAGTCAGCATGATATAGTGTTATGGCCTGTATCACAAGGTGTTATTGTGGCCTTGTGCTCCCATTTACGAAATGTTTGTCTTGTAGATTTTTGCTGCACGTAGAGTCACACTGTGTTCATCCCTCGACCTGAGTACTCCCTGCTCTTTTGCAAGGGTCTTCTGCTGAACTCTCTTGTGTTCTTAGTGCTTTTGGAAGGTTTACAGGATTGGATACTAATTAGTCCTCCCAGCATGAAGTCTCCCAGTATATTGTTACAGAAATAAAAATATCACCAGTTGCTTAAGTGTTTAATCTTAGTCAACATACCTGGTAGATTTTGATAGGGAGATAGGGTTAATCAAAGATCAAACACTTACAGATTTGAAGGGAATTCAAATCAGCAACTGTATAGACTATTCTGGTTTATTTAGAGTTAGAATTATGATTGGGTTTGGCTCTTCTGTCTGGATTGGTCCTGAGACATGCTGATCTTTTGTGCTTTTAATAGAACTAGGAAAAACAAACAAACAAAACAACAACAAAACACACACCACCACCACCAAGAACACTGTATGGATCTTTGTGAGAGGCACTGTGTTGCCTCTCGTATTCAGCACAATGCACTGAACATGTTGTGTGCAGTTCTCCATATTTAATGGCTGTTTTATCTAACAGAGTTGTTTTAAGCAAAGGAATAAAATGAACTGTGTACAAGTTGTTTCCTTGGCTTCTGATATCACTTCTCAATCCAAATATGCTGTTCCACTGTTTTCTGCAAATCAAACTACACACATAATAAGGGAATTAAAAGGTTTGTCCAGTTCCATTAGCAAAGACTATATCTAACAAAGAGATTCATGTAATGAATAAATAAACCTATAAGAGGCACTCAGATGTTTTGCCTAAGTGATTAAAAAAAAATAAAATAAAAATCTGTTAAACACAGTTGAGTCCACTTGATTGACACAGAGACCCCAGTAGAGAGAGGAACATGACAAATGACCAGTCCAGTGATCAGAGGTGTCCTGGAATATCTATGCACCTTTTTGTTGCTAGACATCATGTGCCAAATCCGCCGTTCATGTAAATCAGCATAAATTTTTTGAACCCAGATGTTCTGACCCTTGTTTTGGGGATTATTGCACTAGAAACACTTTTACTTGCTCTGCCAATGTCAAACCTTCAAAAGTAGAAGGAAAGAATACTAGAAATGAACCACGCTTTAGTTCACTTATGCATGCTTAGGCTTTGCAGGCACTAAAGTAGCTTTCTGGATACTATCTAAAATTTAAGCATGGAGGAAGATGATCTGGATATACTACCTAGCTTGTCATTGACCTTGAATTTCTCTATAGTGGATCTCCAACCTCTACAATTAGAATTATGGTCTTATCATACCATTGTGCTGAGGTTGTCCACATCTATATATACAAAAGGGCAGTGCCCTGAGACAGAGGTCAGAGAAGCTAAAAAGTCTATATTATTTTTTTTAGGAGTTAGACTCTGTCATTTATGGCTTTCAGAGTCACTTATGTGTGTGGTCATAATCTTTCATTGGGCTACTGTGACTCCTGTAAGAGGTTAATCTGTAAGGGTAAATTCTGATAAGTTGCTATGAAAATGTATCCTCAGGGAGGGCCTGGCCAATTAGTACTTGCTCTTATGATACAATATTTGCAACTTCATAACCTTTACTTAGCCTTTAATATGGCTTGAGGAAAAAAAAATAATAAAAAGAGCATGGTTGGTTCTCAGGGAAGATCCTAAGGTTCATACATATGAACTAAATTTTAAAACATTACTTGAACTTATGTTCTCAAATCCATATTCATGCACTTAAGGAAGTGGAAGGATTTTCTGTAGTGTTGAGAACTGAATTTGACTCCAGTCTGATCTGGCAGGTAACTCTTCACTTCTGAAAGCCATTTTTTTTTTTATCAGATACCTAAAAACGGATTTTGACTCTGATTTTCAAGCATTTATCTTGACTTAACTTTCCAGACCATGGAAAACCATCATTTTAAAGACATAATTTCCTCCTGTTTCTCAAAGCTGTTTAATTCCCAATTACCTACCTCTGTTATGTCTGAAGGTGCTGATGACTAAGTGGATTCCTCTGGACTACATAACAACCATATCTAAGGGTATCTGAAAGAAAAGGAAAATCTTATTTCTCAGATAATGGTTTTTCTGTAATATATGAAGTTGATGCCTTTGGTCCTCAGCACTGGGCAATCAGCATGAAAAAATGAACTGCAAAGATGAAGAGACATTTTAGCTGTGCCTATTCTGAAATCACTCAGACCTGTGTGTTCTTAGTTACTGAAACTGATGGTTGTTCTAATTAGTCCTTGCCACCAGCCCTTAACTGGGCAAGCCTAGCTTCTAGGCATTATTCTGACTGAACAGCAATAGGTGTGGTTTTCTCCTTCCCCATCCCTTTCTGTTATGTCTTATTAGTGTGTACAGGATTTGCTGTCACAGTCCCACACCTAAGGTTTAATTGTGAAGAGATGGCTAAGTCAGTTGCTATCATTTGAAGATACTGCCTTGAATATCTTGTAACCTTTTCCTGTTCTGAGAATGTTGTATGGCTAGATGATATTCTCAACATGAAGAAATGCATCGTATTCTATGTCATATGGCTCAGTATTTTTTATAGAAAATGTTGAACTACTTTGTCTATTTCTTTTATTCTCACTACTACTTTGTCCCTTTCTAGTTTTCTTGGTCTTATCCCAGTCCTTCCTCTGGCCCAAATGGCATTGACTTCTAATTTAAAGCTGACCTTTGCAGGTGTCTGTGGTTTTTAAGAGTGCTTTACCTTTTGTTGAAGTGGTTTTCAACTTTACTTTATATTTTAAGAAAAGATCAGTTGGGGGATTCTAATGCTCCCAATTCAGCTCTCTTACTAACGGTGCAAGTTAAAAGTCAGCATGGTTGAGAATAAGGGATAGAAGGGGAGAACCTGAGCAAGGGAAACTGCATATTGATGCATCAGAGTAGTGCGTAGGAACCATTATCTTTGTGGTTGCCTCATTGTTTCTATTGTGTGGAGTTCTCCTGGCAATGATTGAATATGTTTACTCCAAAATCATACCCCCCAAAATTTTTGAAGATGTTGCATGTGAGCACTGAATCTCCAGAATCTATATTAAATTGAGAAACCCCTCTGTTGCCATACAGCTCTGGAATTTTTAATCTACTGATATATATTGAAATGGCTCTACTTTTTATTGGAAACAAACAAACAAACAAAAACACTTATCTCTAAAGCTCTTTCATGTCTCTAACAGTACATACTATTATCTCAGTTTTATCAACAAAATTCACAACGAATCTGCAGACAATTTTTAAAATTCATTTGAAAAATGTGGGGGAGGGAAATGGGAGTGGTGGTGGTAGTTTGACCAGTTGGGGTTTCTTATTGAAATGAAAATTCAGTTTTTATGCAAAGCATCACTTTGTATATTGAACAAATTTTCTTATATTATTTTATATTATAAAATTATATTTTCTTACTTATATTACTTATTTACTTACTTATTTACTTATTTACTTATTACATATTTACCTATTACTTTACTTATTACTTATTTACTTACTTATATTTTCTTATATTTTTCTTATATTGAACAATTTTCTTAAATATTTCTTACTTCAAAAGTTTAGGGTTAAAACCATGTCTCCTGTTCCCTACTCTTAAATTTCTTTTGAGATTTATTAGGAAATGGAGGTGCATCTGGTGTTTTCATACATGCAAACTATTTTTTTCAGATAGAAATAAGTCTTCTGAAGGACTAAAGAGCTGTAAAATATCATGGGGTCTTATACTGATTTGGATTTTAAGACAATACCATGTTGAATTTTCACAAAGGTTTTAATCCCACTATCTAACTTCAAAAGAGCCTGATTCATAAAACATTGCTGCTATCATTTTATTTTCTTTCTAGAATCTTGCTATAGATCTTTTGGAAATGGGGGTACGTATTCTGTATTGGATTGATTCACAGCAAAAAAGAAATCCAACCCTGAAGTGTTAGTCAGTGTTGACCCAAGGGAAGCATTTTGGCAATTGGACAAATTTAATAGTAATAAAAAAAAATCAAAAAAGAAAGAAAGAGGACAAAAAAGGGCCCACAAAATACATGAAACAGATGACTTTCTGTAGCTGAAACAATAATATATCAACACTGTCAAAAAATCATAATTGTCTCAACACTGTAGCATTATTTATTTAATATTGAGATGTTATTATTGCACTAGTTAAAATAAAATAAAAAAAAACCCTCTTACCTTAAAAATGCATGAAAATAATATTAAAAATTAACACTATAACTATACAGTGTGGCAGTAGGAGGCTCAGCAAATTGATAATGGAATACTGAGGCTTTCAAACCAGGTCAGAAACTACTACACAGTATCTTTTTGAAGACATGCAAGAAATGAGATATTAAATAAGACCAATTTCTAGGGAAAAACAAACAAACAAACAAAAAACATGCCAATTTCTAGAACTTGGCCATCGAAGAATGGCATAAAATACTGAAAGATGCCTATGGTACTGTTATTGAGAATGAAGTAAGGGACTTTACAGAATGAGCTTGGCTTTCTTCTTCTGAAACAAACATTAGGTGAACCATAGTGATAGAGCAATGTAGGGAGCCCAAATAAAGTGATCCATAGTGATAGAGCAATGTAATGGCCAAACAAAATAAATGTGAAATGGGTGTACAAACCCCAAACAGGCAACTTTACACTACTAACCATCCATTTAAGTTATGCTTTAACAGTTATTTAACATTCACATTGTAGTATGGCCTAATGCAATCAGAAAGTTGGTCTCATTTTGCTAGATGTGTTGTGAAGACCTCTCTTGAAATCCATATACTTGTTTAAGCTATGTATTGAAAGTGTAAATTGAGCTTTGTATCAGCTTTATTCATGGCAACTTTTTCATCTGTGGTGTTGAGCCACAGGCCTCAGTAGAAATTCCAGGCCCTCAGAGCAATGGGTTGGGTTTCCTGCCACAGTAAGAGTTCCAAATCGAGTCTGTTCAAAAAAATATACATTTTTGTTTTCTGCTATCATTAGAAAAAGGTTAATTAAATACTTTTATTTGCAAGATGGAAATAGTCTCTTTTTATTTCAAGCAAATGAGTAACATTGTCTTGCAAATTAGGACTGCTTTTAAGAACCTACGGAAATAGAGAATGAAAGAATTTAAATATTTGCTCATAAAAGTGATGGAATTGTTAATATACATGTCAAGTTTGGTTTACAAAATAGTTGGAATGAATCTAGTGGAGTTCCTGGAGAGAACAAGTTACCACTTTCATGATAGAATAATGGCAAAGTAGAGGTGACAGTAGGAATGTAAATAGCACAATACTACAAACCTGTATGTGACACGTGACCTTATTGCACAATTCGCTATATTATTTAACATAGAGGTCTGCCTGCTGCTGTTCCTGCATCCATTCATCCCTCTTTTATGGTGCACTGATATTCTTCCATGTAGTGTTTTATATTAGTATCCAGGAATACTGGATACTAAATACCAGATACTAAATAGTATCCTCATCCAGGTGCACCTTTCAGATTTCCTTATACAACTTCCTTGGCCAGTCACAGTTGCTTCTCATGCATTTTCACTTGTAGCTCTTTCTTGTTTCTCCTCTGTTCTGCATGTTCCTGGGTACTGTTTTGAAGAAATATTTGTCTCCCAGAATGAAGACCTCTCTCATCTAATTTTGAACTTATTTTGACATTGTTGGGTTGAGATTCACAACAACTGTGATATCTCATTTCAGAAATACTAAAGTTTGGTTTAGGGCAAATGGTACATAATGTTATAAGGAAACACAAGGAACAATATACTTGTATCAATATATGGAAGTATAAAGAGAACACCCACCACTACCACCTATTTATTATCTAAAACATTTTCAAAGACAAAACTAACTGCAATTGGACGAGGAAGGATAGCAAAATCTAGTAATTTATTCCTTTTGTAGGGATTGCTCCCCTGCCCTGAACACCTTGATCTCAGACGCTTATAGCTGGAGTTATCCACTAAGATTTCCATTACGAATATGAGTTTAGTAGTACATTCAATTTTGGGGTTCAGGTTTCAAATGCTTTTGTGCGTTAGGGGGATTTATAGAAAGGGTTTTTGCTTCAGAATGTCTTTGTTTAGATACCTTATAATAGATACCTTAGGTATTGTTTTTAAAACATGAATAACTATGGTTCAGAGAAAGTGCATTATTACTTTAAGTTACAACTGTAAGGAAAAAATGACAGTGGTGCTCAAATGAAGCTTGACAGTCTGCATAGCAGGCACCAGCCATCTGTGCTATGGCAGCACTGTTTGTATTTTAATGTTTAAACATACAGCAAAGATAATTAAGAATAACTATAATTAAAAATGATTACAACAAATTACTTTTCCCTCAACAGTGATGTGTGCCTCTAACTTGTAAGTTACTTGATGAAGTAACCTTTTGGTACGGTAGATAGGATAGCTTTACAATTCTCACCCTGTTTCTGACACTTCATAGATTTTTCAGGGTCTTTTTTCCCCAGATGATAAAAGCATTTTATGTACTGGGCTTCATACACCTATTTGACATGCAGTAATTATCACTGAAATTTCATCTTTCATATGATTGTCTTTACCTTTTTTTTTTTCTTTATTTTTTTTTTTTTCCCTGAGACAAGATTAAAAGTAGCATATTTCTCAGGGTATGGAAACAAAATGACAAGAAGAGAACACACTCACACATTTATTTTCATTTTCAAAGAAAAGTATTAATATTTGCTCTTGACAAAATCAAAACAAAATTTTAAACAGGAAAAAAATCTTTTAGGAGAAATTAATGCAATTTCTGTTATAACTTCTTTTACCTGAGAATAATAATCTGTCAGATTTTGCAGCCTCAGTCATATAAAGCTTGAACACATCATCTTGTGTCGAGTTCAATATGGATTCTGTCCTATTGATAGGTCTCAGTGCCTGTCCTCATGGAGATTAACATGTTTAAAGTGCATGAGATGGGTTAAATGAATATTTTTCTTAAGTGGTCATGACCAGAATTTCAGTTTCTGTGCATCTTCTATCAAAGACATAAATGGGCTGAAAAAAGAATAGTTTCTGTAGCTGACTGTGGGGACTACTGCTATTCAATTCTATCATGTTTTCAGTGTCAGGTGAGATCCAGTGTGGAGACTGGATGTGGTCAGACCACGGGTGTCAGTCTGAGAGACCGGAAATTACTCTGATGTTCCTGCATTATTAACATAATCTACATCTTCTATAATATTCCACTGCCATCCTCCTTTGCAATTTAGTGCATCTTTGGGTGTTGGTCCCAAAGACTTGATACGTAAGCTTCTTGATACAGCTCCTGTGAGGCAGCAAAGTTGTATTTCTGAGTCTGAGTAGTTCTGGTTTTGGCTTTCATAAAGAAAACTGAGTTGTTGCTTGATTGATTATTAACCATTTATTTGTCTGTCCATCATAAACCAGTTTAGATAAAATATTTTTGAGCAACTCTCTCAATACCTAAAATTCTAATAAATGCTGCAAGTTTACAAATTTGACATAGTGTTGCAACTCCTATGAGGTGGTTTGCAATAATTTCAGAAAGACTCCAAAATCATTTTACAGATAAGTAAATAAAGGCACATCATTTACATATGTTCACTTAGCATTTTAAAGCAAAATCAGAATAATAGTCTTTCGGAGATTTTGGTTTCCTCTTTTTGACAGAACAAGAGTAAAATAAAAAGTTGAACCATAGAGAACTATTATCCATGTTTCTGCTTATTAAAGACAACATCTCAGCATCATTGGCAGATCTCTTAATAGAACTATTTTGGGCTCCCATTTTCACTTACTTTCAGAAAATGCGTTTTTGCCATTTTGCAGAAGCTATCGTTTAATGATTGCTCTAGAACGTAACAGTGTTTTGCTTGATATTAGTGATGTGGCTTAATGAAAAGAGATTGACAGACAAATTAAAAGGCATGTATTTACAAACTGAGAATGCCATAATGGCATTCCTCTTGCCCTGAAGGTGATGGAGGTGCAGTGCAATCTCAAAGGAAGCTGAACTGTACAGAACTGTGCTGTTTGATCACATGTTGGTCACTTAGATTAACAGAATGAAGGGAATATAGGAGTTGGACATGAATAAAACATTGCAATAATGTGAGGAAGAATCCAAATACTTTTCCAAACTAATATTTTATTTACCGCTCTAAGTAGTTTAGTGCTCTTCTGGCATGGACTATTAGATGGGTATTATGTTTTATAAAGTTTGCATTGATAAAATTATCTGTCTTTCTTATCGGGGAACCACATGGTCTCCTTGCTTGAGAATAATATTATTTCATATGGCTTATTACAGCCATGTTTGAAATTCATTTCATATTTAAATAGTGTGGGCCAAACTGAGTGCTGCTGCATATCTGCTTGTGCCAATGAAACTCCACTGGAGGAATGTTTGACCCTATGTGTTAATGTAATGAAAAGATAACAGCATACTGTATGATCACATAAATTAAAGATGGGAAATACCAATTAGGTCAGCTAGTCCTTACCCGGGGGACCAATTTAGATTGTTCCCTACACTCTATTCTTGAGTGCTTTGCATTGTTTTAAGAAACTCATGCAATAAGACTCCTGTCTTGGGAGACTCTGCTGTAGTTCATCAGATCTCACCATTAAAAAATGCTTTCTGAAACCCAGCCCATTTTTTTTTCTTCTCACGAATTAAGTCTCAATATCCTTATCATAAGCTTTCTATTTCACTGTGAGCAATACTATTTTTAATTTTCTATTGGCTTTTCACAAAATGTGCTGCACATGTTTTCAATCAACACTTATCTTGGATTCACTCACAAATAGAATGTAGGGGACTTTAAGTATATATATAAATATGTATATATATCTTTAGGAGTGAGTTAAATTGTCTAGGTCAAACAAAAATTAATTAAAACATATTTTTATCCATAGATGAATCAGTCTGTAAAAAGAACACATTATTTCTCCTCCTCCTTCAGTAGTCGTCCCCGCCCCCCCATCCCCATCCCCGGCCTTTTTTTTTTAAAAAAAAAAAAGGCTGGAAATAGAAATACACAAGCAATTAGGAAAGGTTTTACTTTCATCCCAGATAAATCTAAGAAGTACTGAAGATTCTGGGCTTAGATGAGATAAAACCCAATTTCCAGATGTGTCTCCAACGTTGTATGCTTCTGGCTACAAAGCTAACACAGACATTCAAGCTGTCATGTACAAGAATGGTGTCAGCCAGTGACTCAGGCAGCAAAACTTTGTGGATAAGCTGTGCCACTACAACAGTTAATGCTTTCTTACTGTGTGACTGGGTCATTCCACAAATACATTTGTCCTGAATTTGATCTTTTGGTAAAAACAGGACTCTACATGCAGGTCAAGTAGTCTCCATTCTGTAAATGGGGCAAGACTTCTCACTTTTAATACAAAAGGCTGGCTTTGATCCAGGTTGTGCCAAATAGATTCAGGAGTTGTTTAGAAATTGATTGGCTAAATTGTTTCTTATACTGCCAGTACTTTTTGTCTTAGACAGACTTAAAAATTCACTTTGGACTACCTGGCTTTTCACACAACATGTTATACTGCAACAATTAAATTAACTTCAAGTTCTTTTTAGATTTTGTTCAAGGTTAAATATTTGATCAGATAGCACTGTGCTTACTACAGCAAATTCCTAATACTTTGGGGGGCATACATATAGCCTAACTTTGACACTGAATTTTCAATTTTTATTTTTATTTTTAATTTAGGAGCCTTATTTCACAAAAATCCTAGTGTAGGCAATAGAACGCCAAAGAAAACTTCAGAAAACAATATGAAACATAAGTTCTCTCTTACTCTGACTTGCCCCCAAGGGACTTTTCATTCGCTATCCGGAAGGGTCTGAACTAAGGCAGATGTCTGTAGATTTTGTGAATAATGAAATGAATTTTGAAATGCTGGAAGAAGGTGGTGGGTTATGTGTATTAAGTCCTCCAATAATATTTGTAACAGTAACTAAAGCAAAAGTTTCTTAAAAATACTAAATATAAATCTATCTGAAAATATATTTGATTGTGAATACAGAGAATGGAGGAAAGTGAGGAAAATACAAGGTAGGTCAAATAATAGAAAAGACAAGCTTAGTATCTGAAAAGAATCCAAATGAATTGAGTTAGGGAAACTGGAAGAAATTATAAGCACTGGGATATTAAGCCTAGCAATCTTTTTCCATCAAAGCTCACAAAACCAGAAATGAAATAATGAACAGGAATTACTTATGTATTCCTCAGAAAGCATTTAGCTATCTGTCCTGGTTCCAGTTAGGACAGAGTTAATTTTTCCTCCTAGTACCTGGTAGGGTGCTATGTTTTGGATTAGGATGAGAAGAGCGCTGATAACATGCTGATGTTTTAATTGTTGCAGAGCAGTGTTTACACCAGGCCAAGGACTTTTCGGCTTCTCGCTCTGTCCTGCCAGCGAGCAGGCTAGGGGTGCAGCAGGAGCTGGGAGGGGACAGACCCAGGACAGCTGACCCAAACTGGCCAAAGGGGTATTCCATACCATCTGACGTCATGCTAAACAATATATAGGGGTGGCTGGCCGGGGTGGGGGGGCCGGCTGATCGGGGTTAGGCTGGGCATCGGTCAGCGGGTGATGAGCAATTGCATTGTGCATCACTTGTTTTCTTACACATTATTATTATTAATACTATTATCATTATCACTATTATTATTATTATTGTTATTATTATATTCCTGTCTTAATAAACTGTCTTTATCTCAACTCACCGGCTTCACTTTCCCGTTTCTCTCCCCCATCCCAGAGAGGGAGGGGGGAGGGTGAGCGAACGGCTGTGTGGTGTTTAGCTGCCAGCCGGGTTAAACCACAACAGTCCTTTTGGTGCCCAATGTGGGGCTCGAAGGGTTGAGATATCGATAGATTTGACCAGAGTGTGTTAAACTAAAATTGGTATAAGTATTGGACCTGCTTAATAGTTGCTAGTCACGATGTTGATTGCCTTAATCTCCAGTCTGCTGTGCCTGTTTTCCAAATTGAGTTTTATAGCGCGTTACTTTCTGTATGTGCTCCCTGTTGCACTGTTTATCCTTTCCGGGCCCTGGTTTAAAATTGTTATGGTACTGTGTGGTGTAACAATGGCTTATGAAATGATGAAATACCTGGTTACGACTCTAACCTGGTATTTGTACTCAGCACTGACGTCGACTCTATACTTTGGAAACCGTATCTCGGAAACTATTAGCAATTACACCTATTGCCTGTTTTTGTTAGGGAGCCAATCTGTGAAGGGGACAGGGGAAGACATGTTTCCCTACCTGTTCACTCTCCCTTTCTCCTTCACCACCCTCTTATCCCCCGAGCTAGTTACGGTGGTTCTCCGAGATGTTGAATATCCTTGGGATACTCAGACCAGCCTGCTCTTGTTGTTATGTCTCCTGAATGCGCTTCAGGTTTTGTTGAGGGTTAAACAACTACTTAGGAATCTCATCCGGAGATCTGTCTTGAGGCGGGATAGTTGCGAGTGGCAGGGAGTGTGGGAGGATATGGGCAGGCTTCTAGAGCAGTGGTCACCTCCAGTGTTTTGGACATTCACCCCTGAACAACTGCAAAATCCTAAAAAGCTGGCAGAATGCTTGAAAAAAAGGTGTCATGACTCTGGCAGTTCCAAAGTGACACAAATCACTGTAGCGTGCTGGGGTCTGGCTTGTGCCTATCGAGCTGCAATTGATGCTACTAGCAACCTAGCTCCAGCTCCTGCAGCCGCTCCAGTTCCAGCTCCTGCAGCCGCTCCAGCTCCTGCAGCCGCTCCAGTTCCTGCAGCCGTTCCAGCTCCAGCTCCTGCAGCCGCTCCAGCTCCAGCTCCCGCAGCCGCTCCAGCCCCTGCAGCAGCTCCAGCTCCTGCAGCTGCTCCCACTCCTGTGTCTGGGTCAGAGAAGCGAGCTGTAGCAGTGCAAGTTGACCCCGCAGAGGGTATTCCAACCCCTGTGGCAGACCCTGTGGCTGGGTCAGAGAAATGAGCTGTAGCAGTGCAAGTTGCCCCTGTAGACAAGGTGAAAAAATGGTATAGAGGCTCAGGTCGTTTAGAACGCAGACAGTCTTCTGCTAAGTCTGGGCATAGTGAAGACGAGGCTGGGCCATCAAAGGTGCAGGAGACTGAAGATGAGGATGAGGATGTCGAAAAATCAACAGTAACTACCCGGACTCTATACCAGCGTGAGCTACGAGATGTGCGAAAAGATTTTGGTCGCTGTATAGGTGAGCAGCTTGTCACCTGGCTGCTCCGGTGCTGGGACACCGGAGCCAATTATGTGGAATTAGAGGGCAAGGAAGCCAGGCGGCTGGGATCCCTTGCTAGAGACGCAGGCATTGACAAAGCAATTGGAGATGGAGCACGATCTCGCAGCCTCTGGAGGCGTCTCCTGTCAGCTGTGCAGGAAAGGTATCCCTTCAAGGAAGAACTTGTATGTCTACCAGGCAAATGGACCACCATGGAGAAGGGAATTCAGTACCTGAGGGAATTAGCCGTACGGGAAGTAATTTATAAGGACCTAGACGACGCACAAACATCCACAGATCCAGATGAAGTCCAGTGTACACCACCCATGTGGCGGAAGTTTGTACGGAGTGCACCATCATCATATGCCAGCTCATTGGCAATACTAACCTGGAAAGAGGAGGAGAATCCCCCAGTGAATGAAGTGACTAAAATAATCCGGCAGTACGAAGGAAATCTCTCCTCTTCCCTACAGGCCTGTGTCTCAGCTGTGGAGAAACTCTCTGAAGAGGTCCACCAACTTAAAGAGAATTTATCTTCCCCTCCACCTGAACGAACCAGTGCCCACCAGCTAAAAGAGAATGCTTTGGAGAAACTTTCTGAAAAGATCCACCAACTTGAAGAAAGATTATCTTCCCCTCCACCTGAACAAACCAGTGTCCACCAGCTAAAAGAGAATACTTTGGAGAAACTTTCTGAAAAGATCCACCAACTTGAAGAGAGATTATTTTCCTTCCCACCTGTACAAACCAGTGTCTCAGCTATTAGGGGTAGACGTTCATCTATGCAAGGAAGACAATATGGTGGGCACACACACCGCGCCACCCTGTGGTTTTACCTATGTGACCATGGAGAGGACATGAGAAAATGGGATGGAAAATCTACTGCGACCCTAGAGGCACGGGTACGTGAATTGCAAAAGAAAACAATTGGGAAAAAGGGGTTCTCTGAAAAGTTTGCTGCTCCAACTTCCAGCAGGCAGTGCTTTAAACACAGAAACAAAGATTCTGACCAGGACTAGAGGGGCCCTGCCTCCAGCCAGGGGGAGGAAAGGGACAATCGAGTTTATTGGACTGTGTGGATTCGATGGCCTGGCACGTCAGACGCACAGAAGTATAAGGCTTTAGTAGACACCGGTGCAAAATGTACTCTAATGCCATCAAGCAATAAAGGGCCAGAGTCCATCTGTATTTATGGTGTGACGGGGGGATCCCAGCAGTTAACTGTATTGGAGGCTGAAGTGAGTCTAACCGGTAATGAGTGGCAAAAGCACCGTATTGTGACTGGCCCGGATGCTCCGTGCATCCTTGGCATAGACTATCTTAGAAGAGGATATTTCAAGGACCCAAAAGGGTTCCGCTGGGCTTTTGGCATAGCTGCTTTGGAGACAGAGGACATTAAACAGTTGTCTACCTTGCCTGGTCTCTCAGAGGACCCTTCTGTTGTGGGGTTGCTGAGGGTTGAAGAACAGCAAGTGCCGATCGCTACCACAACTGTGCACCGGCGGCAATATCGCACCAACCGAGACTCCCTGAGTCCCATCCATAAGCTAATTCGTCAACTGGAGAGCCAAGGAGTGATCAGCAAGACTCATTCACCTTTTAATAGTCCCATATGGCCAGTGCGAAAGTCTAATGGTGAGTGGAGACTAACAGTGGACTATCGTGGCCTGAACGAAGTCACGCCACCACTGAGTGCTGCAGTGCCGGACATGCTAGAACTCCAGTACGAACTGGAATCAAAGGCAGCCAAGTGGTATGCCACAATTGATATCGCTAATGCATTTTTCTCCATCCCTCTAGCAGAAGAGTGCAGGCCACAGTTTGCTTTCACTGGGAGGGGAGTCCAATATACTTGGAATCGGCTGCCCCAGGGGTGGAAACACAGCCCTACCATTTGCCATGGACTGATCCAGTCTGCGCTGGAGCAGGGGGAAGCTCCTGAACACCTGCAGTACATCGATGACATCAATGTGTGGGGTGACACTGCAGAAGAAGTTTTCGAGAAAGGGAAGAAAATAGTCCAAATCCTTCTGAAGGCCGGTTTTGCCATAAAACAGAATAAAATTAAAGGACCTGCACGAGAGATCCAGTTTTTAGGAATAAAATGGCAAGATGGACGTCGTCAAATCCCAATGGATGTGATCAACAAAATAACAGCTATGTCTCCACCAACTAGCAAAAAAGAAACACAAACTTTCCTAGGTGTCGTGGGGTTTTGGAGAATGCATATTCCAAATTACAGTCTGATTGTAAACCCGCTCTACCAAGTAACCCGTAAGAAGAATGCTTTTGAATGGGGCCCTGAGCAATGACAAGCCTTTGAACAAATTAAGCAGGAAATAGTTCATGCAGTAGCCCTCGGGCCAGTCCGAACAGGACCAGATGTAAAGAATGTGCTCTACACCGCAGCCGGGGAGAATGGTCCCACCTGGAGCTCATTCTGAAGGACTATCATTAGCCAAACGTTCCTGTAGCCTTAGCCATGCTGTCAACTGAAAGTATGTCAACTGAAAGTAAACCTTTATTTTTTCCCCCCCCCCCATTTAATTTATTGAAAGAAATGTTACAATTCTACAGCCACCATTAGGATGGCCGGTGGGCAAAATAACAGGCAGCTGATCAGATTGTTGCATACGCACAGCTTTGCTCATGTGCAAATGGGCGTAGTGCCATTACTTACATCTCTCTGAATCCCAAGTTCAGTGCCAGGAATGGTATGACAATGAAGGGCTGCCACAGTCTTCCCTACCACAACCCCTTCTGCCCCAGAATCTACCTCTATGGCACCTTCCTTCCCAACAGCAGCCTGGAGGCATGGGTGGTGAAACATAGAGCCTGTATTGTGACCAGACCATTCCCTTACAGGTTTTGTTGTTGCTTTACAGCACATTTTTTCGTCCATGGAGGATGGCACTCATCCATAGGGGATGACACTCAACTTGTGGCTCTGGCCAAGTTAATTTTGTTTATGTGAGAGGTGTAGGTTGAGAAGAAAAGTGAGAATGTGTAGGTCAAAAATAAGTAGCATAGCTTGAGACAGGCTGACAGTATACTTAAATTACTGACTTTTTAGATCTACATTCAAGACAGAGAGGACAAAACCAGAGGATGTCACTTTGCATACTACTTCACACGTTCTAATAATACACTACAGACACTCAGATTTGCATGACATCTGTTGAGTTTCTATATCAAGAATTAATAAGAATGATAATAAGTAATAAAACAAGTCAAAGAGTAGAAATTCTGAAGATAAAACCTATTTAAAGTAGATCTTGAATAAACCTCCTTGAATAAACCTCCTTGAATAACCATGCTGGGTTGTATTCAGGTCAATGGCCAAGCCATTTCAACACAGTTGAAAATTTTTTCAGGTCAATGTTAAATTAAAAATGTTTAATTTTTCTTTCACATTCTGAAAAGCTGAAACATTGCTTCAGTTCAAATTGAAGGTGTCATTCAGATTGAAACAAATCATTGACTTTGTCAATACTTAGAAATAATTAAATTGTACATATAGTATATTTGTATGCAAAACCAATTCTAACTGAAAATGGAAATCTTTTGTTTAGTCAGAACAAAATGCTTACATATATATATATTTATGTTGCTAAAAGTTGCCTGTAATTATCACAGTTGTTGACCAAAAATATTTTTCTGCTTTGTTTTATTTACCGATAACTTTTTCAGCTCTGAGATTTAAAAAGAAAAAGAAACAAACAAACAAACAACAACAAAAAACAAACAGCAGGGGTCACAAATGTATTCAGTAACCCGGATACAGCACACACAAAGAGAAAGTATATAGATATTTATGTATAGATATATATTCAGTGATTGGAAGAGCTCACTGATAATCTGCAAGCTCTGAGAAAGCTTGAAAACAATCAGTATGTTTTTAAACAAAATCTTCTGCCTCATATGCATATAAGAAGTAAATGAATGCATTATCATTATTATTCATATGGAATTACAGGAAATAGTTATCAAACAGAATTGTTGCTTCAGTATGCAGGGGTAGTTTAAAGGTCAAAGCCATGAGATGGATGTAATTATTGATATTATACATCCATGGCTTTGTATCATGCCTAAATGCCTTACTTTGTCTTATGAAATTTCTGAAATCTTAGCGTTCTTGAAAGATGCTAGAGTGAGTTGTCTTCAGCCACAGACTATGCCATACGGAATGATATCAAGCAAACTTTTTCCCTGTAGCTCAACCAATTAACAATTTCGTGTGGGACCATCTCTAAGGAAGACAAATTTATCAGACAGTCCCTGGTTGCTAAATCTACAAAGACAGTAGATAATTGACTCTGAGCCAAATTTTTGCAGAGGTACCTTTTTAGCATGATCATCTCAAAAGTTCATAATGCCTTTCACATGGGCCACCAGACAAGTCTTTATGGCAAGGGTTCTGAAAGTTGGTAAACCAAGACTGATTGGCACTAGATTCCTGTATGAAGGGCTCAGATTTCCTGAGCTATTGAATTCTCATTCTCATCTTACCCTGTCTTTTTTTCTTTGCTTTCCTCTGCAAACTCTGTTTCTTCATGTTGGCATACTACAACTTAACATATAAAACTTAAACATTTATTTTCCACTTATTTTCAGTAGATTATTTTAACTTTATTTGATCTGACCTTTGCCTTCATTTTCAGTCTTTCACCCCCACACGGCATGCTTTCTTTCTACCCTATCTTTAATTTTTATGTTAATATATGCTTTATATTTCCTTAGGCCCTAAGTCTGCTGATTGTTGCATAAGATCATAAGATCATATTACTGCTCAAGTGAAAAAATCTGCAAGAAAGCTCAGAGCCTAGAAAGCTGAGGGAATGGCTGATTTCTTGCATTTCTTTAGTTGCTACAAACCTTGGTTATTGACAAAAACTTCCTTGTATACAAAAGCACAAGGGGGCAGCATTACATTAAAATAAATTGTTGCACTGTGTGTGTGTGTGTGTGTGTGTGTGTGTGTGTGTGTGTGTGTGTGCTTGTGTGTGTGCGTGCGTGCGCACTGAAGAATAATCAGCTAGGTAATGCAAAGGTTGCAGAAAAAGAATGTTGTTTGAGTTTGTTCAGACTACGTTGTCAGTTTACTTTTCTTGGTGGTATCGGTAGTTTACAGCAAAAAAAAATAATAATCTCATTCTATAGATAATTTTATTTAGTTTCTGTTGTGTGGCAGATTCTTCATATGTCTTCCTCTCCTTGTTTTCCCCAATCAATAAATATACATTTCTTTTTATTTTTTTAAAGAATAGCATAATTTTTCAATATATATATATATATATTTCATGACTAGTTGGCATGAAAATAATCTTTTTGCTCCTTCATCAATACAGTAGAGTGAATGCATGGTAGAGGATTTCTGCCAACCTTTGAAACATTCAAAATTGATTATCAAGGATCCATTTGGAAAAGACCAGTTGAAATGGCCTGTTTTGCTGTGGCAACAATTATATCAATGAAGTGAACAGACAGGCAGCTGACTTCATGCAGAATTCTTAAAAACTCATTTTTGGATGGAAATGCTTGGCTTTAAGAGTTTGACTTTAAAGAACTTTTGCAATGACTTTTCATTAATGTGGTCATGCCTAGAATGTTCTATATTGTTTTCCTGTTATTTATTGCAAGTTGTTATTTTCCCCATCTTAAGTAATTAAAATCCCTGGTGAAATATTGTATGAAATTAATCTACTGGGGCCACTTTCTAAAATCTGCATTCTGCTACTGTAGATTTGTCACTTTCAGTTTAAATTGACTGCAAGTTCTGACATATCTTTGCTGGGTTGGGTCACTTTTAGTCCTTTGAGCATAGCACTAACCTTTTTTTTTTTTTTTTTCCCTTGGAAGTGTAATGCCTAGGGTTTCCAGCAGAAGTGGCTCTACAGTGATTCACAGACTCTTAAATATAAAAATGCATTGTCTGAATTGTGTACTTTTTGGCTCTACCTAGCTTAAAAAAAAAAAAAAAAAGAGCAATCCTAACGCCACTTGAAAGAATAATGGCAATGGCTACATGTCATTTGGTGTCAGCATATGGTTCCATAAGGCCTACCTCCAGCCATTATTTTTGTTTTCTTCTTTGGGGATACAAATAATTTTTGTGTTATTTGACATTGCCTGTTGGAAGCACTACAGAGAGCATTGTGTAAATACACTTGTGTTAATGACTGCTTCCACCTGAGTCCTCATATCCACACTTCCTACAGTCTTTCATATCATTTACTTGTGAAAAGGAGAGTTGAAAATATTCTTCTAGGGTCTGACTGCTGAGAGACCAAGACCCCTCTACTACCAAGAGTCAAAGGGGTTGATGGGATTCACTGCTTTGTGGGTCTCAGAAGACAAACAGAAGTTACAGCACATCATAGGTATTTGCACCTGTTTTAACTAATATTTTACCGAGATGAAATGTCAAAAAGTGGTGCTTGGCTGTCAGCCATATCAGTAAACATTAATGCCATTAATCTTTGACAGTTGTCACTCCTCCATCTAAGAAATTGACTGCTGCTTCCTTTCCATGCCAGAAAGGCCTGACTAGTTTATAAAATGTGGATTGTAGGACTGAACTATATAATATTGAAAGGTTGGTGATAAAATTTTTAAAAAGTGATATATATATATACATATATTTTTCTCTCAGTACACTCAGAAGCTAAAATGATGAAAGAGTAGTTTGTTTTAAGAAGAAAAATTTATAATAGCAACTTCAAGAGAAAAAGTATTTGAGAGATAATTATAGGGTCTTTTGCTGCCTTTTTTTTTAGTTCTTTAAGTAAAAAATACATATTTGTTTTGAACTAAAAATAAATAATTCAGGTCATAGTTTGAATTGTGCCCTCGTTTCTACTAAAAGTCATCTAAAAATGAACTTTGGGACATGAATTGGTTTTAATATTAAAAAAAAAAAATGTCCTTTCCTTCCTTTCCTTCCAATAATATTGTGTCTTTGTGTTTCACTCTTTAAACTGAATTTGGCCTGTTACTATGTTACGTTCAGTCTGATTTATAGGGAGTTTTCTTCTGAGGTTTTTGTGCTTGGCACCTGTGAGAGCGCTTCCCAGCTCTTTTTTCTTTTAACTCAAATATAAAATGTGATTTTCCCACCATTTTCAGAATATAGTTATATTATTATAGCTCTTTGTTCTTCATCCAGATAAAAATCTAGAAAAACTGTAAGGAAGATGCTTTGAAGAATTTTTCTCTTCTTTCCAGAAACAGAACAAATACAGCTGACGGTATCTGACTCTGGTTTTTACATGGGTCAATAGATGCAGGTTTATTTGAGGATTTTAGTCATTTCAGGTAATTAAAGAGATGCCTTTTTGCCTCATAAGATATGACTTGCATGTGTACCTTACCAATCAGATCTTGTTCATGTATGTCACTGAAATATAAAAATGTGACTGAACTACACACACACATAAAAAAAACACACAGCAAAACAAACAAACAAAAAAACCCTCAGCACTCCTGCAGTGTTGAGAACATTCTGAAGTCATCACCCACTGTAGGAGATGCAGAGGCAGTGAGCAGGTAGTGCCTTGGTCTCTGCACTTGCAATGCTAGGAGCAAAGCACTGGCTCAGAGAGGCTGCCTTCCACTGGCCTTGAAGATGTCATGCTCTCTGCCTCTAGTGCAGGCCAAGCACGCAGGCCAAGTGCCTCGCTCTGGTATAATTTTCTACAGATTTTTATTGCCAGGACCATCATCTGTTTTGCCTTTGTTCTTCCCCTTTGTAAAATAAAACACGGCTCTCCTGTTTTGTGACAAAAGCTAAAGTGTACACTTCCTTGCTTGCAGTGGCTGAGAGAACTACCATCACTTTCCCCGACACCTCCACACAGCCCGGGTGTACCGTGCATGGGGCAGAGCCAGAAGCTCTCAGAAATTTCAGAGGAGTTATGAAGACTCCTGGGAAAGCACCTCTGCATTGCATAGTGTAATATATTTCTTAACACCTATGTTATACATACAACTAAAATATTATTAATAAACTAGGAAATCTATTTTTTCTCTTTTCCTTTTGCAAGTGGCATGATGTAGCATTATGAAATGAGTATCCACAGACTTCAAAACCCTCACAAGGTAGTTTTTCTAATTATATTGTATTTTTATGATGAAAAATTATTAATAATAGACTTATTCTCTAAGAAAAAATAGAACTATTTAGTACTCAGTAAGGTTGATAATTCAAAGGAAGAGTAAAATGTGTTTGCCTTATGTCTGTAACTGAGAAGAGACCTAAAGAAGTGATCTGTTATTCAAAGGTGCTGCCCTTTGCAATTCCCATTGACTTTGGCCACATATCCAGGTACTTACATGAGATAAATTTTTAATATGCAAGTCTAGAAGCGATTTTTTAGGGATAGACTCCCAAAGTCTTTTCAATGTGTTTTTTTGTTGTTGTTGTTTTTTCCCCTTTCAAACTTTCACTTCTTTCTTAGTTGTTTGCTTTTGCTGAACTTAACCAGATCTTAATATGTTAATTAAATACTATATTGCCTTTTTCTTTTTTTTTTTTTTTTTTTTCCTCAAAATTAATGACTGTACTGGCTGGATATGTTCCTCAAGTTCTTTCAGCTTCTACAAAATAGGTGCAAGTGTTTGGACAAAAGGGACACTATTGCGCTATGTTACATGCATTTCATTCAATCTTCTGATTAATGGAAAAAGGCTAACCAAGTAAATGGAAGAAGGGTGATTCATATAAACTTATATGTTCCTTAGGTGTTCTAGAAGGAGTCAGTGGGTTATACATCTGCCTATATATTTAAACTTGTGTTTATTATTCAACTGTATGAAGTAAGCTTCTGATGTAGAAAGAGATTATTATTAAGACACTAAAGAAAGATTTATTTAAAAAAAAAAAGAAAAAAAGAAAAAAAAGAAAAAAAAAGAAAAAAAAAAAGAAAGATCTCTCTTGGATCAGTCTGAGAGAGATGAACACCTTTGCTAGAATACCTCACTGAAACACAGGCATGGGCTATGTGGAGAACCTTCTTTTCTGATGCCAGGCCCAAGAGCAGAGACATGCTTAAAGGCCTGTGAGTTCAGAATTAAGATCCCTCTTCACTGGTACATTTACAATGTAAGTTTGGGCAAGGCACTGAGCCTTGTTGTGCTTTGTTTCCCTGTGAGTTTTCCTGTGACTAAAAATGGATAATCCTTCCTTTGGAGGGATGGTATCAAGTGTTTCACAGAGAAGAGACGGTTCTATAAGACATTCTGATACTATGGAAATTGATGTTATATAAGTAAATAGTCATTAATCTGAAGTGAACAGGGAAGGAGATAAGGAAGCATTAGTAAGGAAAGTAGACATCCAAATTTTTCATAAGACTCTCAATATGTATGATGGGAATAACTAAGAGAAGGAAAGATCTCTCCCTTCTCCATTCCCTGAAAGCTACCTGGTGTCTACAGGGTACCAGTTTCTTTCTCTTTCTCCTTTTCTGTTTGAAAGGAAAACTCTGTCCTTCCTCAAAAGGGAATATCTCCTATTCTTCCTCATACACCTGTCTTTGGCCGCAGAAATATCTGGACCTATTCCATTAACGGAAAATACATTTCACAATGTTGATGTTGCTTGAGTGTGTCAGTCCCTTGCACTAGACCCTTATAAACAAGGCACTACTAGATTCAGAAATACCTCTTTAGCCTCCCCTCACACCCACACAGCATGTCTCTATTGACAGTGACAGATACTGCATCTTAATAGGGAACCTACTTCAGCCTCCAGCAGAGAAGGAAGCACACTACTCATTAATCTCCCTCATAGTATAGTATGAACCCTTATTTACAGCCTCAGCAACATTAGCAAGCATTCTGTGTTGACATATGCACACAGGTTAGGCATGTCAGACAATATGAGCTTCTGGGGGAAGCTGATGTTTTAATGAAGGGTTTGCCTCCTCCCCACCAGAGAGATGTACTGCCTGCTCTACTGCTCACCATCTGTAAAGCAGCATCCCAATGGCATTCCTCATCAATCTAGACCCACGTCTCTAATACGAAATATGAAGGGGTTTTAGTGAAAGGCTGCAATCAGCCCAGCCTCTATGTTCAAAGACATGTCAATTCACAGGAAAAGTTCTTGTTTCTGCATCAATGGGCAAGACATGAAAACCCAGAAAAAGAATCTATGCCCAAATTTTCATGCATTTCTATGGTGTTTTGATATATGATTTGAGTTTGGGCCCTTCCACTTATCTCAGATGTGAAGTATTGTTTTGCACCACTCAACAGCACGGCAGGAAGTAAAAAGCATTTCAAAATCTTGTATAAATTGGTCTGTGGTCTAATGAACACCTGATCTGGGCAAAAACTGTGCCAAGTCCTGAATGTTAGTTGTTTCTAATTTAAAGGCTAAACTTTGAAAGTATTATGTGGGAGATGTACTCAGAAAATCAGATAAACAAATAACTGTGTTTTTACCACCTACATTTCAAAGAATATAGCACTGGAAAATGTCTAAGTGTTAGTTGGAAGCTTATGATATGCTAAAAATGTTGTACTGTCAATACTATAAAAGGGCCTGTTTGTATTGAGGTAGATATCTATAATAAGGATTAAGAAATAGTTATTTTGCTAGGACTTAAAGAAAATTGAGTGGTGCCATGAAGAAGAAAAGTATTGTTTAATTTAAAAACAAATATTGATTACAGTATGAGAGAAATACTGTACACTTGAAATACAACGCCAGCACTTGAAATCAAAGCAGCAATGTGACTGGTGCATGAGACTTGGACTGAGATTAGTGAGAGACACAGATCTGGTTTCTGGTACCACCAGAAACTTCCTGCCTGTCTCTAAGAATTTCTCTGTCTCTCTTCCTCCCTCCTGACTGAGCTTTGTGTTTCCAGTAACAGGGGCTGCCCGTACTTGCCTTTTGATAAAGAGCCACTCAAGAGAGTGCCTCAGTTTTGGCAGGGTCTTCCACTTGGTATGAAGCCTCTAGGAGAATGTCCATGCAAAATGTGCAGACTCTGGGTGCACTAAGACTTCCAAGGTATGTCTCTAGCAAGGTTTTCCTGCTAGAGCTTCTGAGAGCTCATCATGACTGATGAGTTTGGATGGTGAGGCAAAGACCTTTAGGTCTGTCTGAACACATCTATGTAAAAGCACCTAGAAATAGGTGCATATGAAGGAGAACTGACTGAGGTATCCTTCAGAGAGCTGTACAGGTGAGTGGTTGTCCAGACAGCTATTTTTTGTCTGTGTTGTCAGCTTAACTACATGAACAACAGAGGACTTCTGAGGGTTGCTAAGAGGGTTGCTTACTTCCCTCTATATTATTTTCTATCTTGTCAATAACAATGAGTAGCTAAGCTCTTCTAGGAATAAATAGTACTAATTTCTTATATAGGATAAGGACAGAATCCCATGAAATTTGGAAGTAACCTGTGTGTTAAGTTTATGGTTAGGGCTACCTGTTCTGAACCCATGACTGTTGGCCTTGCTAGGTTTTATATTAACCCATTTAATTTAATCCAGACAGTTCTCAATCCCCTTCTGTGAAATTCACCTGACCCTCCCATGCTCACCTATATAAATTTCAGTACAGATTTTTTGAGGGATATCATCTGAAATGTTTTATTCATGGTACAAAATCATACATTAGTATCACAGTGTCTGATCCTTTGAATAATGATTGCTTGAAAATATGCTCTTTATCTGATCAAATGCTTAGCAATTCCTTATTGGATATGGGTCATAGGACATTAGGCACCAGATAAGGGACATCCCTTAAAATGCAGGATGGATAGGCACCCTAACTTCAGATTCATCTCAAATATTCTCTAATATTTCAGTAACTGCATTTTGGTTACCTGCTGTACTAAACAGCACTAATCTATATTGTTCTGTAGCCTTCATGGACTAAAACCAAGATTTATCAACAGTCTTAATTAACAGGCAGTAAATAAATGACTGAAGGGCATACTTGTTCACCACATTTGCCTGTGTGCCCTGTAATTTTTCTTAAAACACTCACTACAATGAAACATATGAAGGTAGGTTTCAAAGTACATGCCTAGAGAATAGTCTGGAGGAGAAACTGGTTTTTCAGATGATTTGAACACTGCTTGACAAACTACATAAGCCATCCATATCGTGTTGCTGCTGTGGCCCCTCTTGCAGACAGAGGCTGTTTGAAATTCAATGCCTTTGGCTTCACCACAAGTGCAGATGGTAGAGTGGTATCAGCCACCTTACTTTGCAGGGAAGGACTTAACAGATGCAAAGGTCAGAAAGGTTGGTATCATCACTATTTAGCAAGACTTAGATATTAGGGGGAAAATAATGTACTTCTCTCATGGACTGCTCTTTAACTGTAAATTTATTTTTATTTTTATTTTTTTTTTTAATAGGTGATAATTACTAGCTGCTTTTTCAGAATGGCAGAAGAGAGAAAGTGAGATTCTGATAACAAAGAGCCTGAAAAGAAGAGAAATCCCCAAAATGACTATGCCACATTGCCAATAAGTCTTTCTTCCAAGGACCCTGTGGCAGTAAGCTATCTCTTGGGACACTGAGGAATAGGAGAGAGGAATAAAATAGTATAGCCACAGTGCTATGGAGTTTATGCAGGATGGTAGTCCTTGGGGCACCACAGGGAGGGAGCTACAAAATAGAGTAAATCTGCATTGCATTTTTGAAGATGTTCAAGGCATCTTCAACTCTCTTTAAAGACATTAAACTCTCTTTAAAGCCATCCCCATATACATGCAAATCTGACATAAACAGATAAACTTTTTTACTCAGCTTCTTAGGTGGATTTTGCCAACTGTGCTCAAGACCCTTACTGCTAGGACTCCTTTACTCTTAGTGCTGGAAAGTACCTTAAACTGTGAAAGTAGTTGGTAGATCATTTGTCTGAATATATATTGCACTTACAGTGTTGAGATACCATTTCAGAGGCCTGTTGTGCTGTCCAAGTCATACCTGCGGGGCGGGCTTCCAATCCTGAGCAGCCCTATACTGCTCTTAGGGCTAAAAAACATGTGCTTTGCTACATTTAGCCCACAGGTTTTATGGTCTATTTCTAGGGGCCTGGATGGTGACTGAAAGGACATATCTGAGGTGATGCAGACCCCAAGACACTAGACATCAGGTCTTTGCCTTCCTCAGAGCTGCCCGTGGATAAGACAATAGACATGCTAAATGTTTGTCTATCCAACCTCTGCTAAAAGTAGCACTGAAAGAAAAGTCAAGGCTGTGATTAGTCAGCCAATCATGTTATGAGAACATAGCCTTTCTAAAATTCATTAGACTTCAGTAGCCAGACTGTGTTAAACTGCACAGTCTTGATTAAATTGTTTTTCTTTTTCACAGTCCCCCCATGAAACAGTTTCCTGAGACTTTTGCTCTGCTGCACTTTTTTTTTTTTTTTTTTTTTTGAGAAACCCATCTATATTAGCTACTATAATGTTGTGGTTGTTATGTGGGATATGAACTTCTTTGCTCACTAATAACAAATCCATCTCTGTAGTTTCTCACCACTTCCAGGGGTGGAATATTAGTCTTTCACTAATTTTACAGATTCACATAGACACACTCTTTCACATGCATGCACAAACAAACAGGCACTAATTTACTGGCTCACTTGGAAGAAGAATATGTTTACGGGTTTTAATCTCATGATGTTGCTAACAAATGCAAGGTCAAAGAAGTGTGGATATGAGCACAGTATCTGATATCCTCCTTAGCCCACAGTATGCGAATTTCAGAATCTGTTGTTAAACGTTATAGAAATAACAGAAAAGGGAACCAGCTCTGTGACCTTAGAGCCTGCACAGGATTTGTAAGACAAGCTGTAGTATCTGTGGAAAAAATACCTAGCAGAAGTACTTGGATACTGACAGCTTGTCTCTAGTCAGCATCCCACTGCAAAGAATTATTATGTCTTATTATTTTTTATTTACATACACATCAAACTGACAAAATGAGGTTTATGCTTTCTCCACTTTTTAGTTTCCAGCTGACTATCATTTTCTTTTAAGATTAAATAAGTTATTTATTGAACTGTAACATCAAGTATTTATTAGGAAATTGCTGGGTAATTTTAACCATATCTTTTTTTTTTTTTAAACATAAATCTGCATCCAAGGCCTCCAGTAACTTTGTGCAACTCTGCACCATTAATTTCTTCCAGAGTGACATTCTGATATGAGCTGAACAGATGGAATTGCAGGATTGTTCTAGCAAATTTATCATAAAAAATGCATCCGACACCTGTGTAATTTGCCTAATCATTTTCCTAATAAGCTCCCACCATTAATTATGCACGATTTCCACAATGCAATCAAGATAAAAGTAAATCTGATGACTTAATACCCTTCAAAATAATTGGTTCACCCAACACAAGGCCTCCTTTGCTTTCCATAGCCATTCCAGTTAATTAGAAAAAGGGTGCACCCTGTAGGAGTCAGCAGAATGGAGGCTGATCGCATGGTGGGAGGCAGGCCTGCTGTTTTTTTGGGCGGGAGTCAAGGATATTAACTCATGAAAGAAAACAACGGACCCCCTCCCCCATCTCTCACCGTTGCCTCTCCCCCGCTTTGTGGCCCCCCTGCCCACCCCACCCAGCAGCAAACAGATGCGATTAGTGTTCTTCAGCCATCAGAAAACTGACTGCAGGACTCCGAGGGTCTAATGAGAATCAACTTTTCTGCGGCTGCTGTCTTGTGGTGCGGCCCACCTGTCACATCATTAGGTGCAGCATGTGCCTGGAATTCACTTTGCTAAATGAGATTTACAGGCCCCAGTGAAACCCATCCTGCAGCATTCCTGCTTCAATTAGCTAAAGATTAATTGTCTGAGAAAGGGAATGAAAGTTTTACTTCAACTGACCTGAAAAAAGGGGGAAAGGGGGGGGAGCTGGGAAGGGGGGCAGAAAGTATGGCTCAGGTATTCCACATAGGCCTCAGGCAGTGTGGAAAAACGTGATAATTTAAAGGTGCTGCAAATTTCCTACACCTCGTCTGGATGAGTGAAATTAACTAGCACTAAAAGCTGTCAAATTAAAGGTTGACTTCCAGATATTAGCACCTTAAATGTCACCGAATATTCTCTCTCCCCTCCTCCCCATCCCTCCTCCCTCCTTCCTTTCTCCTCCTCAGCCTCTCTCCCCTCTCCCCCCTCCCCATCCTTCTCCCTCCTTTCTTTCTTTCCCTTTTTTTTTTTTTGGCAAACACACATGTCGGCACACCTGCACATGCACACAAACATTATCCTACTGCTGTTCCTGCTAACTGTTTGTGCGTGCTTGGGCCAGAGTCACTTGGTATAAATCTCTGGTGTAACCATGGCTACAGAACAACTGGCAATTACAAAATTTCCTCCATTTTTAATGTTACACTAATTATGTTTGAACGCATTCTAATGGAGAAAGGAATTGAGGAGATGAAGCAGTGCTCTGTGAGTGAAGAGCAGGGAGAGGATCTGTGTCTCCCATCTTCAGCAGTCTGAAATGCAGGAAAGGCAATGAGGATCTTGATATGAACTTGTGTGCCTGGGAGCGCAGGATATATACATCAACACATGAAATACATGGGTTGACGTTTGGATTTTGCATGCTACCGTTAAAACAAACCCATATCTGCTCATAAGTTGGGAAAACATAAGATCACAGCTTAATTTGAACTTTGTGTTACAGATGACTCCTTGTATTGCAGTGTCATTGCTTTGAATATCCCATTGACCAAAGAATAGGCTTAAAATCTGAAGCAGCTTTTGCAGCTTTTGATCCATCTGCGATTTTGTTTTAACCACTTTTTCTTTCATTTTGCACAATGTAAAATATTGCAGATGCTTATTTGTGGGCTCATACAATGCATAAAATGGCATGCACTATCTACTGAAGGCCTTATGGGACCAAAATGGCCAAACTATTTTCTTACCATCTGTATTTTCACCCCCTTAGGTCTGATGTCTGCTTGTGTTTCCTAGCAAGGGTTCATGTCATTCAAATACAACTTTCATGTCAACACATGTTGAACTAAGCAGGAAGGTCCTTGCAAATGAGTGTCTTTCTGCCCCAACCGAGGTGTCAGTGACATAATCTGAATTCCCCATTTTAATTTCAATGTTGTTCTGAAAGGACGTCTTCTGTCACTCGGGTTATTCTGGGGCTGAGCATCAGCCTCACACCTTTTCATCAGGATCACCTGGCAGGTACTCTGCTAGGGTAGGATTAGAGCTGGATCTTATACTGAAATTCTTCAACTGGGGCAAGATGAGACAAATAAATCAAACAATCCTTCTGGCATTTTGAATTGGGGTCACAGAGATGCTGTGCAACAGGTGTAGAGTATTTGAAGATTCTTGTTTTCGTATGAGCCCGTTTTGGTTAGATTTTACTGGAGGGAGAAAAAAGGCAAACAGAAAAACCCACAGAACATTTTGCATCATAACGCTCCATCTTTCTTAACCTGGTAATTTAACATGTACGCACACCCACTGCTGAAGGTGGGGTGTGGATACTGTTACACGTTTCCTCACAGCAGTGAGCTCTCCATCCCAGCTGTGTCTTCAGCGGCATGAGCCAGCTTGATTATGCTAAAGTACTCCTGGATCTCTTCCTCTTTTGTTTCATTCTTCCCAGGGTTTTAAAGCTTAAACATTTGACATGCTTGGGTAGTTTCTTCTCTAATTTTATCCCAGCTGACTGTGCAATGAGTTTAACTCAGAGCCCTTAGGTGCAAGCCGCTTTCCACAATGTATATTAAACCTTATAAAACTAGCTGGTATGTCATTACCCAGAATATAATTACCTATATTGGAATTTGGCCAGGATACTGGGGCTAATATTGTTAGCCTTGCAAAAATTGGCGTGGGACTTTTTAATGACCACATGTGGTCAGTGCCATATGTTTCTAGCTCATCTAAAGGATGTTACCTCTCACACAGCCATGCCCCCTTGAAATCACTACAGGGTAGGAAAGCGGAAGCATGGAGGCCAGACAGGACTGACAGCTGCTAATTCAGAGACTGATGACATCTTTGATGTGGGGCAGGAGACAGCTCTGTAGTGAACCCCAGCTCTGTGTGGCAAGAGGCTCTTACTGACCCACACTTTTGCATGTTACCTCCCTCTCTTTTGCTGGCTCACAACCCCTCAAAACCTGACCTGATACAAAGGTCATTGCCCTTTCTGGAGAGGCTGTATTTTATGTAAAATTATTATTATTATTATTATCACGTTATGTGCATGTGATCTGATCCACTGAAGATATTGGTCTAGACAAGTTGTTGGTCCAAACCACAAATTCAACTGGAAATGTTCTATAAAGCCTTTATTTTTTAAATTCCATGTGGTGTGTGCCAGACAGTGATAACATGTCCTAACCAAGGGTTGCTATGTGTTAAAATGATTATTTAAGCTAACATTAAAAACCACATGAAAATGAAACTCCATTTAAATATTTGGTGCAATCTGTACATTTGCTCCATATGCCACTATGAAGTTTGGGATAGATGCTTCCATGGAGAGGAAACAAATAGTTTATCACTGCTATGGTTTAGTCTGATGAGACTCTTCATCTCCTGCATCAAAATATTCATAAAAATAGACAAAAGCATTCTGCTTTGAACCCCTCTGGTAGAATGTCATTACATGGCTCAAACTGATGATTGTATTACTTCTTTTCCTTCTTGTCCAGACAAGAACAAGTATTCAGTGTCCTTGTCCCTCCTCAGTTTCTTCTTTGCAACTCTCTTGAGTCTCTTCTTAAAGAGACCAAGTCACTCACTCTCTTGTGCTGCTTATGTGCCTAGGGTTCTCTGCCTACTCTTTTCCTTCCCTCTTTTCTTTCAACCACTAAGCCATATTCTCTTTAAATCGTACAATGAAAGTCTCCATTTACTTTAGCCTGTGATAAAATAGATTTTCATTATAAAACATTTGATGGCACCATACTACTTCTGGCCTATGTGGCTTGTTAAGGCACTAGTGGTGTTAGAAAGTGATGACCTGCAACCCCTGTTTTAAACCTAATTCTCTCCTTATTGTCAAAAGCTGTGAGGAAGAAATCAGATCTATTATTGGACAAGGTTATCATTAAGGAGGTTAGCAAGCCTTCATCTTTACAACCTTCAACTTTACAACTATCTTTTGCTTGAGAGATCATATTTTGGCTTTTACAATCTGTCCTGGCACAGGTAGTGTTTAATCTTCCCTTTCTGATTAAACTAATAGAGATGGTTTTGCCAAGTCATTTCTAAGGCTCTGTTTGCTTCAGATGTCCCAGACTTTTGATTTTGCTACAGTTTTTATACCTGAATATAAAACAGGACTGGTATTTGTGACTTTGGTTGTTGATCTCTTTCTAATAATAACTAATGATCGATTTATGTAATTGTAGTTCCATTTATATGCAGTGAAGATATGGCAGATGAGCAGACACAAAGAAATAAATGTTATCAACAGTCATTATTGTCATGAGGGTTAAGAAGCTCATAATTTCAGCCTATAGTTAGGCCAATCACAGTGTTTAGATAATTAAATGGTAGCTATGACAAGGTAAGCCTTATTCAGATAAGCTTGTTTAGAAGGTACGAACTCCTCTTGCTTCCTGATCCCAGCACTGTGACACATTGTCTAGAGGCACCCCAGACCTATTGTGTTTTTTGAAGCTAGGAATAAGCTCACAGTTCAGTCCTCATTACAGGTAGAGAGGCCTTGGCTAGCTGTAAACAAGTTTGTCTCCTGGTGTTTGGAGCATGTCCAGACAGGGTTTTTAGGAGTTCATTTCCCTGCCACAGAGAGGGGTCTGCTGCTTGGTTGGAGGGTGCTGTGTGGCTGGAGGGGACCCTCTGATGCCTCTGTAGGTAGCTCGGGCACCACCCAAGTGACTTGCTAGAAGTAACCTTATTCATTCTTACTGAGATCTCTGCTTCTCCAGGACTTGCCCACACTGGGCCAGCATGCTGCTTCTGCTTTATAACCTGCATCAGTTACCACTGTACTTCCATGTAAAAAGCTAGCCTTAAAAAAACTAAGTGTTCTAAACCCAATTTGACTGGGGCGGGAGGAATACGGTGATCAGTTTTGAAGGTTATAGTTTTGTTATATTCCAACAAAGAGTACTTCGGTCAGTCTAGCAGGAGAGGGCTCTGATAGAGTCTGTACATTTCTTGTGCAGATTCCAGAGCTTTGAAATTCACTCCTTTGAGAGGCACAGTAAAATAAAGGTAGCAAGGGGTAGAAGGGCTAGATATGTGGTGATTTACTGCAAAATTTTGGACCTTTTTGGAGAGAAGGAGAGAAACGTCTGCCTGCGTTCTCTATAGTTGGATGTATATCTAATTAATGGCAGAATGCCCAGTGCTTTTGGAAAACACTTATAGAACCAAAGAAATAATTCATTGTACGAAGGATCCCTAGTAAAGGGCCTAACTGTGATCCGTGCCAGGACCACTATTTAACTTTGTTTCTGCCTGCATTTTATGTTCTGATGCATGTTTGCAGTCTGCCTGAAACCAAGATCAATGAAGTAAAAGCCTGTTTTGTACAAGAACTGCATCTGGATATACATAGTACATCCTGAGCCTGTAAAATTAATCATTTACTATTGTGTCACGTGGTTTTGGGGTGTTCTAAGTCTATTTACTAGGAGATTATGCACACCCATATCTCTGGTACAATGAGATTTCAAAGTTGTGCAGCAAATATTATAAAGTCCCTCTATACCTTCAAAATTCATTTTGAAGTTGATGATTAACTCTGTATAATAGGTTGACTGTTTCTACAGCAAGATGGTGTGACAGACTGGAAAATCTATTCATTTGTTTTCCTATTTAAAACAAAAATAAGTGCAGAACCATAAGTAAGGAGTTGAAGTGTAACCACTTAGCAGACAAATGTATATTATACAGCATTCGATGGGAACATTTTACAATTTTTTTCCTGAGAGCATTGCTAACCTGTGTAATTTTGAGTTTGCAGTAAAATGAAGACCTCCTAGATGGATCTGGTGATACCAACTTACTGCAGAACACCTGGACAATTGCAAAAGCAACTATAATTACTTCTAACGGTTGCTTTTCAGGGGTATTTTCTGGAGATTTGAGTTTTTATTTCCACAAAGATGACATCTTGGTATTTGAGGAAAATCCTGTTTTATCTGAAACTTGAAAATACAGTTTGGGTTTCCTTTCAGAATGATGATGCGATATTCTCAAGGGGTTTCTGAAAGCTGCCAAGCAAAAATGTTGCTTCAGTGCACTTTACTGATGTAGTTATTGTTGTCATGTAGTCATCATTTTTTAAGTGCTCTTCTCTGTCTGTGACTGGTCTTCTATAGGGGCTTTCTTCTTCAGAATGTAGGTCACTTCTACATTGCCTATCAAATCTTCCTAATTTCTAACAATGTTTAAATCTCTACTAACAAAGAGGCAAAGAATCATAAAAGCTGACTTTCCAGTACTGGTGTGATGTCCCCCCATTTATTTTTTTCTGTCTACTCTAAATAAATTATTTAGAACTTTTGGGTTTATTACAAGAGTTGTTATTAGTCTTTCAAATAGTCAGGCTCAGAAAAGGCAATCTGAGGACACTGCCCCCCGCCCCCCCCCCAAAAAAAAACCAAAAAACTAAAAGGACCAGAGCTCCTGCTGGGACAAGCTTGCTCACAGCCACAATAAACAGAAGGAGACTATTCTTTTTAAAAACAAAACAAAAAAATCTGAGTATTTTTCTGCTGGTACTTAAATAGGGATTGCTGACTTTTTGGTATTTCTGAAAATGTCTGCTTTGTCTTTGCATCTGCAGCAAATGGGAGCTCAGCTCCAGCAATAATTTGTCTCCAGGTCTGTATACTTAAGGCAACTTCCTTTGTGAATAGTGAGCTCTGTTGTTAATTAATGCAAGCTGTGTTATCATTTCATCTACTGTTCTTCCTTCTGTTAGGCAAATTTTCTGTTTATTATATCTATCATGGTAGTGTTTATAGGCCTTAGTCAAGAACTTGGACCTCATGGTATCTGGAAATAATAATTGCTACTAGTTTCCTTTTTTAGCTTGTCTTCTTAAGGAAACGTGGGTTATGCTGTCATACTGTTTGTCTGGCAGCCTGCTTCAAATAACTTTGGAATCTTTTAATTAATTTCAACCAAAGTTTACTGTGGGAGTTCTACCAATTTTGTGGAAACTGGTTACTGGCAAGAGAAGGTGATGTAAATTAGGGTTCCTGCTGCAAGGAAGACTGTGTTGTGAGCTCAAGTTATTTAGTTTCTGGGAGCAGGCATGTGCTGGCTGGCCAAGCAGCATAAATATAGCTCTTGTGATGGCTCTTTTCTATTCAGTAATTAGGAAATGCAGGAGGGAGGTGTCTGCACTGTGTCCTCATTTTGAACAAGAATGTAAGAGTGGAGCGAGGTTGCAAATAGCATAGAGAAGGACTTGGATATATTGAGTGGGGATTTGGGAAACAGTCTTCATTAGCTCTGCTGCTCTCAGATTAACTAGATTTATTTTTTTAGTGTACTTTGGAGTGCAGATATTCACTAGGATTTTAATGGGAGTTCTAAAGAGGACTAGGAAAATCCATGGGAAATCCTAGAAGTGATGATAATGACTTTCAGTACTAGTGATGATAATATTATTTGTGGATGATGTACAAGTAGATCATTTGAATTTGTACACATTTTAGAGTTCTCATATATATTTCTCTGTGGTAGAGGTGTTTAACAACCATGAGTGTCCATTTGCACTGGTTTGGGAGATTTTTTTTGAATGTGTAAATTCCCAGCTCCTTATTTTTATTCTGAGGTTCATTTATCCATTTATAAAGTCAGCTGAAACTATGTCAAAGCTAGATGAATTTTCCAAATTTGTAATAAAAATCATGAGTGTCATATGTTTAACTAGGAGATTATCATGAATAAATGCACCCCAAAGAACTTACTGGTATTTTTTTTTTTCTTTTCTTCTACCTTTAGGTCCCAGAGAAACCCAATTTGGATATCACAGATGCTCTACATTGATTTGATAACTGGGTAATGCGACTATGAAGTAAGAAACTCTCCTTTAATTTGGATTCTATTTTCTTTATTTATTTACTTATTTAGCAATTTAATGTTAAACTAGTGTCCTGGCTGAACTCCAGCTCCTGGACAAATTCCAGCTCAAGTAATTGCATTCTATCTAATGAAATTCCCTGTCTGGCATTAATTGGAAAAGCTATTCTTCACTTCCTGTCCTAACCTGGTCTGTAATGCTGCTGTGTGGTATAGGTTACTATGATCAATCATGGAAATGGCTGCCTTTTTATAGATAAATACATACAAACCTTTGTTTAGGAACAAAGCAGCTAGTCAGGAATGTCCCACTGCCATCTTCTATGATGCATTACCTGTAAAGAAGGAGTATTGTCCTCTTTCATAAAATCATTCATAATTGAGGATTAGTAATTACTCTCTTCTCTGGTGGCTAGAAACCTGAAAAAGAAAAATAATATAAACCTTAATTCTACTAACAGGTATTAGAAGTATTGTTTTTAGCTGGATTAGCAAAGATCCAGAATAAAAAGCTCTGGATTTACTTCACAATGTCACGAGGAGACAGTTCAGTTAAGGCCCATACTTATGCAACTAACTGCTTCTATTATTGCAGAAAGAAAAAAACCTTACACAAAATGAATCAAGTGAGAAATCTTTGCTACTTTTTTTTTTTTTTCAAAATTAAGTTAAATTTCTTTAATCTCAAGTGGTATTTACAATATATATATTTTTATACCACAGCCTGTTAGCATCCAGTATAATTTAAACTAGAAAAACAGTTTCTGGTATTGTTTAACATTTACACACCCACAAAAATTCTTGGGGATTCTTGGGAATTTTTGGTTATATTTGCTGCCTATTCTGAGTATGCCTTCCTGGAGCTGCATGCTGAATTTAAATATGCAACCTTAGCTATTAAGAATATTTTCTTCAAGTTGCCTTTGTTTTGTAAGGCATGCTGAGATCTACATATGAAGACAAACTTGAAGAAAATTGACTTAATAACATTATACACAGTTAAAATGTGCAAGCTCTGGGATCACTTTGCTGATGTGCATGCATATACTTGGATACATACATAGAAGTGTCATCTTTCAACTTTCCCAGTGTCTTTCAGTGTTCCCATTACTGTGGGACAGGAGGCCAGTTTTTGGCTAAATAGTTAATTATTCCGTATATGTGTTAACTTTCATAGATTTGAAAGATCACAAGCTAATTTGATGACCATCCACAGGCCTTAAAACCTCACTCAGTATTTTGCCATTACAGAAACATCAGTTTGGGCTAGAGACCCAAGGTCCAATCTGGAGACTTCGATGTAGTAAATTCACTTATCACAATCTGCTCTCCCATTTATTAGTCTTTTTATTCTTAATCATATATTTTATACATATATACTTATACATACTTTATATTTTAACTATTATATATTACTATACCTATCAAGATAATCTAACATCAGGAATTATTTTTCCCACACTAAGCCTTCTAGATCAATGTATTCGTTGCAGTAAGGGAGGAAGTACACAACTGCATTGCCTAAAGATGAAGGTCATCTGTGCTGATAATCACTTTGCCTCTCCATAGGCCTTCTGCAGCCATATATTTAAACTAGACCTCTGGCTAAGAGACCTCAAATCTAGAAAGCTGCAAAATCCACAGATTTGGCACTTCAGAAGTTCCAGAGTGATTCAGGAGCCTAAGCTCTATTTTTAAATTGATAGGTCAATGGAATCTGTACTTTTAAATAACTATGTACTGTATATAGTTCTTGAGGAGCTTTCGAAAGAGGGCTTGATCTTCTAATTCACTGGTACATATTTGATATGTTGCTCTAAATTACAGTTTTGTTAGTACTCAGCAAATTATTTATTTGCCCTTCCATAACAGTAAAGAAGGGAATGAGCATGAAAAGTCCTGCTGTTAAGAGCAGGATAAATTTGGAATGTGAAATCTAGTTTTTTTTTTTTTTTTTTTTTACCCTTAAAATGCTCTGTTGACTCTGCTTCTGAGGTATGGTGAGCATATTCTTCTTGCTAAAGAACAAGAAAATGGGGCTGAAAAGCTTTCTGTGTGTTGTTCACTGAAAAGAGAATTAACAATACCTGACTGGGTACTAGCATGCTTCCCATGACTATCCATGTAAACTAGCTGCTAGGAAAATCTAAATTAATATTTAATTGAACAGAAAAAATATAAAAGAAAATGACTTACTCTCTTTGGTCAGAAATATTTTGAAAGTTATTTTTGAGCCTTGAGTACAGGCTGTTACAGAGTATTAAAAGTAGAATTAAAGCACAGTCTTCAAATTATGGTAAGCTAAACAATAAGACTGACCATCAAACAGACTTGCCTAATCGTGAGTTGTTTTGTACACACTACATACTCTGCTTGTACAGGCAGGCTGGCAGTAGATCAAAACTGGAGGTTTTATTGATTAAAGCCTCCCTACAGTAGGGATTAAAAAAGTATGCCTTATCTCATTATCTATTTGAAAGATATAGATTCCTGTTATTTGCTGAAGTAAGGGAATGTCAAGTTCTTTACAGGAGGACGACATGACTAGATGCTCCTTTGAAGATTACCTTACTATCTTATTGGAATAGTCCAGTCACTCTGGGAGCAGAACTACTGTACCCAGGCTCCCCATTTCCCTGCCCTCTGACTAGCATTGAGCTGGTTCTACAGCAGTGGGAGTCTTCCTCTCTCTCTTCCTCTCTCTCTTCCTCTCTCTCTTCCTCTCTCTCTTCCTCTCTCTCTTCCTCTCTCTCTTCCTCTCTCCCCTTGCTTCCTACTACCATTTTGTTTTGTTTTTCATTTGCAAATAACAGTGAGAGATTTATTTTTTTCCCCACTTATAGTCTTCACTTAAACCAGTGCCATCATTAAGGAGCTATTTGGAGATGTATATAGAGTTTGAGTACAGCAGCATGAGAACTGGGTGAAGCATTAGTTTATCCCATGTGAGACTACTTATGTTATATGTTATATGGAGCAGGCTCGTTTAATTTTTATTGAACATGAACAAATTCAGTTAGCCCTAACTGACAAACAACTTCTTAATAAAAGTAGCCTTTTGCTATCTTTTCAAACATGTCATAATTTATTTAAATGAATTGTTTGCAGTACACAAGTGTTGGACAAATAATGCATGCAAATAAACGGCAGTGAGTGTGCTTGTGAGCAGCAGCATTAATTTCTCCACATATTTTTCTTCATATGTTCTGTGCAAAGTATAACCAAGCCCTCTTACAGAGGTAAGGCTTTACTAGGAGTTTCCATGAAATGGAAAGTACAACTAGGGTACGTAGAGTCAACACATTGAAGGAGTGTGTGGGGCTGAGCACCACCCTGCTCAGGACAGAAGCCACAGCAATTGGAGACCATGGGCTGTTTTCCTCCAGTTTCCTTGGTCAATTCATACTTCTGGAAATCTCTCTTCAATGCTGACTGTTTATAAAGCTTCCTAAAAGCCATTTTTCTTTCCACCAGATCATGATCCACTCTTTTTTTTTCTGAGTAGACAGTAACAATTGTGTTTCTGTGAGGACTTACAATTCTACTATTTTTCTCTCATGTTCAGAGTCTGTCCATGACACCATTCTCTGTTATCTGAACTTCTCTATTCACTGTGACTGTGTTGGAAGCAGAAAACTTAGGAGCCTTGACTTTAAGAGATGGTTAGCTTTCTGAGGAGTCAGGAAGGATTGCTGGCAGTAAACCAAATGATGTCTGGTTAGAAAAATAACTGATAGAAAGATTTCAAAACCTAACTGGCTGTTACGATTCTGCAATCCTGCCCAATTTTTGTCTGAAGTTTGTTAAACCTTTCTTTGTCTCAGTTATGTTTTGATTTCAACAAGTGAGCAAATTTGGATGTAATAATATTTCTTTGTTTTGTTTTTGTTTTGTTTTTTGATTCTCATGTTATTTAGGCTTAGATAATTACTGGTCCCGTTCTAAGTAGTTAGCATCAAAACCTGTCTACAGAGTTCATCAGTAATAGGTACTACATATCTTACTGTGTTTTTGATCTTTTTTTCAAGCTATTGGATTTTGCGAACTATTCATTTTGGCTTTACTCTTTCATGGTTCTGCTCATCTGAAAATTATGTATGTTACAGGGTGTTGTTTCTGTCCCCTTGTGTTTTTTTTTTTTTTTCTCTTTTGTTATCTGAAAGTGTTATAACAGTCCTAGTCTGCTGATATATGCTTTATGGAAATAAACTGAGAAGCCACAAGAGTGTTGTACCCATTGCACTTTCATGCCTTAGCATGGGGATAAAGGCCCAAAGCACAGTATAATGGAGATTCAGGGTGACCAGCTTCTCATTCCACACAAACACTGAACTCCACAGAGGAAGGCTTGGCACAGAAAAAGAACATTCACGTGGAAACACTACTTAATTCTTTTCTCTGAGTTCTAAATTCCTCTCAGAGTTTAAGTTGGTCTCTCCCAGTGCATTTTATTCATTGTCCATAAGGGGGGGCTCTGGATGACTAATAATGTCCATGTGTACTTTATAAATAGCATGGGGACTTACCTCCATAATGCATGATCATGCGTATCAAGCATGATATGCTTGTTACTAATCAGACTATTTCAAAAAAGCTAGCCTATCTTATTTGGAGGGGTGGGCTTTGGTCCCCGAAGAACTTGCATAAAGACTCGGTAACGCTTTCTGTATTAGTAAATTTTTGGTCTTCGTTTAGCAGTAGTACCTATGCTAATGTTTTTCCCAATACTGTATTCTGCTTATCCAAGCACCATCCAAAAGAGTTAACCCACAAGACAAATACAGTGTAAACATTCATTTTGAGTTCTTATGATTAATGTGATTGATTTGCGAAAGGATGAAAATATATTGTAAAGTTAGAGAAATGAATGTCTGGAGGATCTAAGCTTAATATGTTGGGCTTTTCTTCTCACTGAGTCAATATAGATTGACAAGCCATATTTTCCATTCAAAGAAATGTTAAATGTTTACAGATTTCATGAAAGACTCTGAAGACAACATCACTTTAACAACATTTTCTGTCAAAGTCTACAATGATAACCTGATTTCTAGTCTTAGTCATGCTGGAGTAACTGTCAAAAATGGTAAAGCATATTGGTTAAATAAAGTAGAATTTGGCCCAGCCATCCTGTAATGCTGCAAGTATATGTGTGTGTGTATTCTTGTTTGGTTTTGAATCTGCAGATAGAGGTAACTATAATTTGAAGTAGACTTCTTGTTTGGAGCTGCCAGTTCTTATAGATTGCCCAGTGGGGCACACTCTGACATGAACAAGTCATTACATTGAGCAGAAATATCACAGTAAAAGGTATGAATGTTTTTGGCACAGCATCACATTACAGCAAATGCTATTGCACCTCTGTGATGTTGCTGTGTGTCCTTGTGGTGCAGTAATGTTTCCCCTTGTGCCGACATGTTGTGGGTGTTGACGTGCACAGTGAGATGAGTGAAGGGATTATTCCCCTCTTACTCCATCCCCTGCATTGTACACTGTGTACTTTGCACAGCTGCTGGTCTAGGTAATTTGTGTTATCCCTTTTGTTCTTCAACTAATAGAAATCTATCTATGCTCCTTACATTGTATAGTTAACATATTATTTTGTAAGATGCCACTGTGTTCTTTTGTGGGCATTTCACCTTTTTTAGATGACTAAAATATAATGTATTCCAGACCCTTATTTAAACTTAAAAAGAGTATTGAATTCACAGATTTAAGCTTTTAGAAGTCAGGAATTGTCATAGTTAACGTTAAATTTGTTGTCCATGTGAATGAATCATTTGCTCAGGACCTTATGTTGTGTTAACTTATGTTACTAAGTCTGCTAAACTTTCTTGCTTTAAGTTACCCAATAGTCCACTGATAGTCAACAAGTTATTTAAGACTGTACAGAAATTTGAGGACATAATTACTTCTCTTTGAGTTTGATGTGACTCAGGATTTGAAAGGATCAGTAATCATTAGAGAATTTTGTACTTTTTGTCAAACACTGCATGATGATAACATAAAGCTTTTATTAAAACTCTTGCAGGATATTCTCTATTTTATGGCAAGCAGTGTATTATAATTCCTTTCATGTTCTTATTCTGGATCATACAAGATCCAACACGTGTAATTCTAAGACTGTCACCATATTTTGTATTGCACCAATTCAGAATAGTCCATAATCTGTGCTTCAGGATGTAGAATTTGAGAACTAGAAACTAGTTCCAGCCCTGGCATTAATATTCTTTGTAAACTTTCTCTCTCTTTCTTCCAGGTGAAATGGTAAGCCATTATTCCCTGTCTACTTACAAGTATGATGTAAGGATGAATTAATTATTCGAAAAGTCCTTTGAGATTGTTTAGTGTTGAAGAAATGCAAATTATTAATATTCAATTATTAAATTCTGCTATTACTGTTAGTGATAATAAGAATCACAGGATTGCAGGGGTTGGAAGGGACCTCGAGAGATCATCGGGTCCAACTCCCCTGCCAAAGCAGGTTCCTTAGAGCAGGCTGCCCAGGTAGGCATCCAGATGGGCCTTGAATATCTCCAGAGAAGGAGACTCCACAACCTCCCTGGCAGCCTGTTCCAGTGCTCCATTACCCTCACTGTGAAGAAGTTCTTTTGCATGTTGGTGCAGAACTTCCTGTGCTCCATCTTGTGGCCGTTACCCCTTGTTCTGTCCCCACAAACCACTGAAAAGAGGTTGACCAAATCCCTCTGTCTCCCACACCTCAGGTATTTATACACATTGATGAGATCCCCTCTCAGTCTTCTTTTCTCCAGGCTGAACAGACCCAGTTCTCTCAGCCTTTCCTCAAAGGGAAGATGCTCCAAGCCCCGTAGCATCTTTGTAGCCCTCTGCTGGACTCTTTCCAGAAGATCCCTGTCTTTTTTGTACCGGGGAGCCCAGAACTGGACACAGTACTCCAGGTGAGGCCTGACCAGGGCAGAGTAGAGGGGGAGGATCACCTCCCTTGACCTGCTGGCCACGCTCCTTTTAATGCATGCCAGGATCCCATTGGCCCTCTTGGCCACCAGGGCACACTGCTGGCTCATGGTCAACCTGTCGTCCACCAGGACCCCCAGGTCCTTCTCCTCAGAGTTCCTCTCCAGCAGGTCATCCCCCAGCTTGTACTGATACGTGCGGTTGTTCCTTCCTAGGTGCAGGACTTTACACTTGCTCTTGGCCATTTTAATGTGGTCCTTCCACGGACCGGCTGCAGCAAGGGCTCCTGGCAGGGGGACAGATGGAGCCAACCCCTAAACCCCGCCCCCCAATAACGCGGCACAGAGCCGCTTGGTCAGAGCCGCAGCCTCAACCCCCACCCCAAGCAGGCAGGAGCTGTGCTTGTGCCGCCGCGGGCGCTGACGTGCTGAGGGCAGAGCCAGGGGTGACAGCAGCCCACCCACCCCCTGGCGCTATAAAAGCAAGGCCTAGGGAGCACCGCGACACGGGGTCGCTGCCAATAGGACGTGCTAAGAGGACTGGCTAGGCAGTTAGCGCAGGCAGTTCGCGCGGGGCAGTTCAGGCGGGGCAGGGAGGAGTGCGAGGAGGATTCTCTCCTCCCTTTCCCACCTCCCTTTCTCTTCCCCTCCTCTCCTCGGGGAACTCTGCCTCTTAGAACCTAGAATTCACCATGATGGGCACCCGTTGCAGTGGCCGGTCCGAGGCGGCAACCCAAGCTGAGGAGATACTGCTTCTCTGGGCTCATGTGGGCACTCAGGTGGATCCCCTGAGGGGTGAAGTGGCAGTCCAGACAGGTGACTGCAGGGAACTCTGGAATCTGGAGGCCCACCTGGGTCCTGAGGGAAGAGAGGGCTGTCATGGGTGCAGGTGTGCCCTGCTCAAGGAACTCCTCGAGCAGGTGGCTGGGCTGCAGCGAGAAATCAGCAGCCTGAGGGTTGAGGGTCTGGACAGTAGTCAGAACCCGGGAAGCAACCCAGAGAAGCATGTCAAGACTGGGGGAAGTACTGAGCATAGGGAGCGGGGCCGGACGGGGTACTGCATCACAACCAGTGCCACAAAAAAAGAGTGGAGAGTCTTAGTGATTGGAGACTCCTTGCTGAGGGCACTGAGGCTCCCATTTGTCACCCAGATAACCTATCCAGAGAGATGTGTTGTCTTCCTGGAGCATGTGTCAGAGATGTTAGGAAGGCCCTGCCACAGCTCTTTAAACCGGAGGACTACTATTCTCTTGTTGTCATTCAGGTTGGATGCCGGGAAGCTGTGACAAGAAAAATGAGTAATATTAAAAAGGACTTTCCATCCCTGGGAAGGTTGTTGAAGGGATCGGGGGTGCAGGTAGTGTTCTCCTGTGTCCTCCCGCTGGGTGACTGGGACCCAGAAAGAAGGAGGAGAACGGGACAGGTGAATGACTGGCTGAGGGAGTGGTGTCTGGACCAAGGCTTTGTGTATTTTGATCTTGGGCAGCCCTTTGAGAAGCCAGGTATGTGGGCTGCTGACCGACTCCAACTCAGCAAGTGGGGCACAAGTGTGTTGGGGAGCAAGCTCTCTGGGCTGATTACTGGGGCTTTAAACTAGGTTTGACAGGGGAAGGGAGGGGAGCTGAAAGTTACAGAGGACGGCTGGGGGAAGTTGTCACTGCTGTCACTGTTGAAGATAGTAGGGAAAAACCTCTGAGTTGTCCCATAGGATCATCGGAGGGCTCCTCAGAAAGTAATGATCCCGATACCCCATCCGGAATCATCTTCTTGCATCCCTCCAGGGGTAACTGCGCCTGCTGCTTCCCTAAAGTGCCTGTATACCAATGTGCAGAGCAGGGGAAATAAACAGGATGAGCTCAAGATCTGTGTTCGGTCGCAGGGCCACGATCTCGTTGCGATCACAGAGACATGGTGGGACAGCTCCCATGACTGGAAAGCTGTCATGGAGGGCTATGTCCTTTTTAGGAAAGACAGGCTGGGGAAGCGAGGGGGTGGGGTTGCCTTTTATGTGAGGGAGCAATTAGAGTGTACCCAGCTCCACCTGGGGGAGGGTGAAGGAGAAGTGGAGAGTTCGTGGGTGAGAATTAAGGGGTGGGCTGGTATGGGGGACACTGTTGTGGGGGGTGTACTACAGGTCACCAGGTCAGGAGGAGGAGGTTGATGAGGCCTTCTACAAGCAGCTGGTAGTAGCCTCATGATCCTGGGCACTGGTTCTCATGGGGGACTTCAATTATCCAGACATCTGTTGGGTAAGCAACTCGTCCAGGCATGCGCAGTCCAAACGGTTCCTACAATGCGTTGAAGATAAGAGTTTATTCTAAAGCTAACAGAGACTGATTTTAAAGTGCATGGATTACTTTAATTTCAAAATTTTTCTGACTTTACAGTAGACGTACTTATTTATACCATCACAGGCACTTAGTGTTTCTTGGGATTAACTGTTTTGAGTAATCTGATTTTTGTTATTGTTAGCTATACTTACTTCTGTTCTATGTTTTCGATTTCAGGTTTTGAGCAGAAAGAGATATACATTATAAAGAATGATATTTTTGTACACAGACATTGCTTTTTGTTGTTGTATGTATAACTATTAGAAGAAAAAAAAATCTCAAAATATTTCTGTTGAGCTTTTAGTAATTAAATGAAGTCTGTAATACTTTGGCGCTGCCAATTATTGTTTGCTTTTGTGCTTCAGGGGCAGGTCTGAATATGGAGAACAAACTTTATTGGTAAGAGATTTAATATGCTTAAAAGAAGGCTCTGTATATGACAAGAAGCATTTCTTCAGGCAGCTTACATTTACTGCCAGGTAAATACAGCTGTCTGGAATAGCTCCATCTGGTGAGTCACAGGAAAGCCCACCTCTCCATGTACTCCTTAGTTCATTGACACTGATCTGGAGCTGCAGAGAAGTCATAACCTTGTGCTTCTGTTATGGAGTTCTTATTCTAAAAATATGTATTACTTGTGAAGACTTCACTGAACTGATATTACAGTTTATGTTGTTTGAGTGTTGCTTGAGTGTTGTTGCCTTTTTTTTTTAATTTATTTTCCTCCTTTCTTAATGAAGGGAAAAATAATAATAATAATAATAATAATAATAATGCAGAAAGGTTTTTCTTATTGTATTCCCAGACCAGAAAATATCAGAAATGTCAATAACATGAAATATATAATCTGATCTTTGAGACCCCAGAGCTTCTCAATAGGCAGCACTTCTAAGTGTTGATGCCACCCCAACCAATGAAGATGTTTATTGATTTAGATTTGTCAATGTTTAATTATGCACCATTACAGAAATATATGATGTCCATGAAAGAGAGGGTTATATGAATAAAAAATTCTTTGCAGCAGAGGAACTGCACGCAGAGCAAAGCTTTTAGTGCTGGCTTTTAAAGTTGAACAGTTTTTTTTTTTTTTAATGTAAACAACATGACTCACAAGAAGGGTACAAAGTTGTTTGGGAGGAAGAAATCACACATCTAGGAGCACAGCTTTTTGCGTTGCATGCCCAGATGTCTGCTTATATACAAAGAAATATATTCATGTCCACTCCATGGATGTCATCAATTCCATGTGTAAGTGTGATTAAAGACCTGAAATGTTTCTTAAACAAAGGGAAGTGTATTCAGGATGACCTAATGTTGAAGTGACCTGGCTCCCAGCAGGTCTCCATTTCTCTGTGTCACTCTTTATTTTCTCTCTTGACTTTTCAGTGTATAGGGTTTTATGACCAAGCTGCAGTATCCAGATCTGTAGACAAGCATCCTTAAATTATTAATGTATAATTTATCTTTGTTTTTAGTAGTGGGGGAAAAAGGAGGGTAACACTTTGAAAACCCTGTGAGATCTCCAGTTAGTTGGTTAACACTTTTGACTTGCTTCTTCAAACCCATTACTAATTCAGTGTGTGAAATCTTTGAAAATTATCTAATTGGAGAAAGTTGTCTTGCATATGACCATTTTCTTTTTGCAAACCATTGATCTGCTGATATATTACAGTCAACCAGCTCAATGCACCGTTGAGATATTTTATTGTAATACATTAAGAGAGCAATGGTCATTGATTGATAACAGGGGAGCAAAGGAAGATTTCTTCTGTATGTTTTGCTTAAAATAAAAAATATATTAAAAAAAAAAAGATACGCTGGACGAAACTCTGTTCTCACTCCATTACAAATCCAATACCATTTCATTGACATCTGTTGGGTTTCTTTAGAATTAAGGTGGTATGGTTGAGAACTGAATTTGTCTTGCATGTACTAACATCCAATCAATATCCTCTTTGCCCAGCATGTATTGTGATCTTTAGATGCTTTATTTGTATTTAAATGGAAATCAGATATACAATTATATTTTTAGGTATAGAATGCTCTTTTACTAGTTTTAAATTCGTTTGTATTTAAACATGTACATGTATGCATGTTTGTTTCTTTGAATACTGAATAGGATGAATAAAGGACACACTTCACCTGCTGGAAAAATAAATCTGACTATTTTAAATTCAGATTCATCTCTTAAACCAGCTTTTGCTTCTTTTAAAAGCATATTTTTATAAGAAATGGCTTTGTTTTGCAAAGATCCATTACCATACTAATTGAATCTCAGCTCTAATGTAAAGGGACCATTTCCGTCGGGGGTGAAGGAAGCATTGTTTAGTCCTTAGGTCAGTGGAATTTTTGACCTTACTACCAAGTCTGTCAGTAATGGTGCCAGTTCCTGAGTGTGGTGATTTCTATGACATCAACTCTTGTCTTTTGGAGATTGGGCTGGGGCCTTCACGATCATTTTATTCAAACCCCTACAGCGTAGAATCTCTCTAATCTGAACATATTGGATTTGTTTTACCACTTGGTTTAGTGAAAGTTAATGCTACTGAAATGTTGATATGTGTTTTGGAGGTGTGTGGTTCAGGTTTTTTACATGGAAATTCAATCTTTTGGCAAAGAGCTGGTTAAAGAGTAGTGGTAATAAAGCCTATGTAGAAATGTATGTTGCAGTATGGAGGCTTGAATGGTACTGGGAGATTAACTTTTTCTGACCAAAACATTTGGGACTGTGTGTTCATGTCCACCCTTCTGTATCACTAAATGCATTGGAAACTATGTTCAGCATTGTTTTATTAGTACAACATCTTGTTTGTTTGTTTGACTTAGGAATCTAAATTTGGAATGTAAAAATGATGAGATTTTTAGTATCTTATATAATACTGAAATTCTAGATTAGTCCATATCTAAGTTGTAGATGGGGTAGGTTTTTTAATTATTCTTTTTAAAATAATGCTTTTGGTATAGTGCTTTGTTTAGAATAAAAGAACAGAAATCATTTACATATCCATGTTAACTCTCAGTTCTCTCAAGATTTTTCAATGCTTTCATCCTCTGTTTTAAATATATTGGTGGTTTTACATTTTCTTTTCTTTTTGCAGTTTTTTAGTTTTAGATCTTGATATATATTAGAACCTCATGGTTGTGTTTAGATTTGCAGGGCTTAAGAAGAGTAAACTGTATCAGAAACTCCGCACTGTAATTCAAAATAGGCTTAAAGGAAACCCTCTTATCCACGTTACCATTCTAAATCCTTACCTGAAAAATTTGCAACAATCATTTGTATTCACAATTTTCCCAATGAATTTAAAATCAGTGTTTCAGAAAACAAAACAAAAACTGTATCTTTCATATGACTTCACAACCTACATCAAATTTATTTAGAGGAAAGGAGTGGTAGGGAAACCCTGATGCTATCACCTCTGACTTTTGTAATGATTCTGCTTTTTAAATAGTTTTTAAAAAGCTTTTAAAATAAAAACTGGTGTGAAAATAATTGACAAAGTTTGCTAGAATAAAAAAAAATCCTATTTATTTGGGGGGAAAACTGGGAAAATAAAACAGCTGAAAAGGATATAATCTAATTAGTTCTATATAGTCTCTAGAAAAGTTATAATTCTGATTCATCATACCCCTATTTTTAAGTGTAATATTCTTCTATCCGTGTTCAAGGGACTACATCTTACATGGTAAAGAGTTTGGGATGTGCAATCAGACACACAAAGAAAAATGGGTTAAAAGAGATGCTTGAAAGATGTCCTGCATAATGAATACTGAGTGACATCATATTAAAATACAAATGTGTGAGTGTGTCTGTATATATACATATTATTAGTTTTCTAACTTATTTTTCATAGAAAACAGAAGCTTTCAGCACAGCAGAAATATCTTAGCCTAGATTTATATTTTGGAGTTTTATGTTGTTGAACTGTAGCTGAAATTTGTGCTCTCAGACTTTTACTTGTGACACAGCATTTAATATTGCTTCAATGTTTACAAGGAAGAGAAGACTTGGTTATTTTTAAGCAAACCATCACTTCCTAACTTACTAGTTCATGCTAAATTGGTTTCCATTTTAGCAGTATACAGTTGTCTTAGTTCTTGGAAACATGCTTCACTGAATCATCGATCACTGTCTTCACTATGATGATGGTTTTTACTTATACAGCTGTGTGAAATGGTCACTGTCAAGTATTAGACTATAGTAAGTTCTTGTGGTTTTGTGCTTTGTTTCAGATTCTGCCCTAATTTGCTGAAAAGTGACACCATGGTTTATAAACCTTTAAGTAAACTTGATCTTCTTTTTGAGCTAACCAAAATTAATTTAGAGAAGGTAGAACTAGTTATTAGTAGATTAAGTGAATAGTATAGCTTGCTTGTAAATGGCATAGGCTTTAAGAATATTTGCTACTCAAAATTACCTAGCATATATTGTCTATTGACAAATTCCTGCCTCTGTTTCATTACACATTGAAAATAATATTTCTGAATGTAGTTTTCAAGCTAATTTGATGGCTCATTTTCTTCCTGTATTTTAATCCTTGATTTGATGAAAATACCACTATAGAATGACTAAATGGAGAAAATATGGAGATTTATTGTTTTTTAAAGATAAGGCTCAGATAATTTAATTGGGATACATTAATCTTATTTTTTCTCAATTATCCAGTAGTTCTCATATTGTAGCAATGCTCAGAAACAACAGATTTTTTCAAAAGTTCTTATTTTCTTCTTACTGTGGGATCATGACCTAAATTGCTGAACACTAGACTTTTTTTTTGCTGCTTACAGCAAATGTTTACATTTAATTTTCTCTTGCTACATTGATACCACAGAATAATGCATACAATCAAACTTCTGAAAAATTCAATGAGATTCTTACATAGTTATTGTTTCTTGACTGTATGCAGCTGTGTCTACATTGAGCAGCCTAAAATGAATTGGCATAAAATTACCTATTTGCCCATTTCAAATTAATAAATTACTGTTAGTGGCAAGTACCTGTCCCGAGACTTCAGGGTTTTGCGCACAGGGCTATTTTGTATTTATGCAATTGCATAGAAACTATTTATAGTAGTCCTAGTAGTCCGTTTTTTCCTGCAAATACACTGCTCAGGTGTGAATATCCATTAACGCTCATCAACTCAAGCAAGCTCCCCAAATTTACCATTATAATTCAGGGAAATGAATAATGAAAAGGGAAAAAGAATAGAATCCATCTTCAAAGTTGGTGTAATCTCTTGCTATTTGCACAGTTGCAATCATGAGACATTCATGTTTTTGTTGTGAATATTTGAATCTCAATATCAAAGTGAAACTTACAGAATGCCACCCTGTTGACCAACATAATAGAAAATATTAGTACAAATATTTCAAAGCCTAATTCATGAGCAGACATGAATAATGTCTTATTGAAAATAATTCTTGTTCAAATCTACAATGATCTCTGAAATGTACAGAGCAATCAAATCAATGGAGTCAGACTTGAATACACTAACAGAAATCTGATCCATAACGCAAAAAAATCTTTTATTGGTAATTTTTAAAATGGAAATTCATTTCCAAGCATCTTCATTATAGTAACATGCTCAGGTCTCAGGACTAGGTATGTGTGTTTAGTCCTAATAAACCAAGGAAAAAAATCAAGACACTAAGATTGGTAGTAAAGTTTTTTGATTTTTGTTCATTCACCACAAATTGTGTTACTAAAGGAAAGATTTATGTATTTAGAATATTCATGTGAAAACCTCATAAACCCGATTAAAGATGTAGGAAATTAAAATGTTAGAAGAAGAAAAAAGGATTTTCCAATGCATGCCTACATTCCAGGTGAGAATAACTGTTGGTCCTCAGACCTAATGGCACCATTCTTCATAAGTCAGATCATAAGTTTGAAATGATTGGAAGAATTTCCAGTATATCAATACATGTTGATAATACTATCCTTCATGCCATGTAAATTTTACTTAAACTTTACTTTCTGAATTGGAAACTGTGGTGATTACAAAGATACCTTATTAGAACAAATGAGTCAAGAAAAAAAAAATGTAAGGACAACTATATTGCCAAAGTGACTATAAAATATATCTAAAATAAATTGAGATACAAATTAATCATTGTCTGTCTGTATACTACCCAATGCTAACAAAATCACAAAACCCATGTATTTAAACCTACATTTTATAAAAGCTCCCTGGCAAAAATCAATAGAAAGCTTTAGTGGGCAGAATGTGTGTAATAGTAACAAGTAGAAAGGTTAGTGTAGAAGTTAATGGTTCTATCAAGAATAAAACAGTGTTAAAGTGTGAAGGAAAGCTCTACCACAAGTGGTTCATTAACCTTTGAGAACTCCAGTGTATCTTCAAAGTAAAGATTACAACAAACCTGACTCAGTCACTAGTAGCACTTGTTAGCTCTTGGCTTCAGAAATCAACAGCTTTTTCATTTGCATTATGAAGCTATCACAAAGCTTTCATTCTACTAAAATGTTTGACCCCAAGAACTAACTAGATTAGATAATCCAAGGTCACGTAGAACAGTGGGAATGATGGTGAATACCTTGCCTAAACTCAGCAGCGTGCACTGCCATTAGCTGGGAATTTCAGACTAAGATGGTCAACAGTGGACAACATCTGCAGTTAATTAGCATCACAATACTGGGGAACTAACATTGCAGTGATGTGGCTAGAGATCATTTTTATCTACTCACCTTTGTATCATTGCACTTTTCCTAAAACAAATAAGAAGGATCAGAGCTTTTCTGCCTGTAGTCTCTGCTAGGTGTATGCTGGACAAGATGCCCAACATCAACTTCCATCTAGTTTTCACTCAGCAGCAGTCACTACGAGTTCAAACCTATAATTGGTATCAATTTCATATGTTGGTATCACATGAAAATGAACTGTAAGGTAGGAACTCCTTAAACCACTATTGTGTCCAACCAAACAAAAAATCTAGTGAGGTTAATGATAGGCTACCAGTTGTAGTAGTAGTTTCCAAAACAATAGAAAATATTGTTTCTGTATTGGACATTGGATCTTATAAAAGGCCATCACAAATAAATTCCTTTTTAAATAAGCAGTGGCATCCTGTTTGAACAGTAAGAACAAATAATATGTTTTGGGATACATTTTATGTTTATCAATATCCATATTTATATTGAATGTTTCATAACTAATATCACTATATTACAGTAATATATATTCTGCACAATTACATATGTACCAATATACCTCTCAATAGGAGAATGCTATGTTGGGGCCTAAAGGATTCCTAATTTACAGCCCCTCATATTCAGTTTTTTTGCTATATTCTGGGCTCCACGTCTAACATACAATAAGAAATAAACAACAAAAATGAAATAGATACAAGGAATATACTTTTTAATAAAAAAAATAAAAAAATAAAATTAATTTTTATGTAAGAAAATTCAGACAGGAAATTTCAATGGAAAATGCCTTAAAAACTAGAATTTTTACCACTTCACATAATGTGTCTTGAAAATTGTTGTGGTTATTTGGAGCACACTGACATTGGTCAGTGTGTCACACTTTTGGAGCTCAGCCTAAGCTTCTGCTGAAATTTATCTACATTAAGGAACCCTCCAAAATCAGTGCACTTAGTTTTCTAACATCAACCTATCATGACACTATCTAAAATCGAATTCACTAACTTATATCCTCAGCATGGCAATCAAGAATTCTTCAAAATAGTAAGTCAGTTTCATAACTGCACTGGGGATAGACCTTTTTCAGGTAAACTATTTTCAGAATATAGTGACAGTGTGTGCACCCTATCAGGTATCTTTTTTTCCACTTTCTAGTGTAATAGGATAACAATTCATTTAAGTATGGCCATAGTTGCAAAACTACATTCAATTTGCTAAGAAAGAACTACAGGGAAAGTTTGTAACTGTCATATGTATTATGCTATTATGACCTAAAGGTAAAAATGATGTCAGCCAAAGGGACAGTTGGGACCAAGAACCATTAGCTACACATAGACAATTCAAATGCATTTGTATGGTAGCCAGTTTATTTCAGTCTCTAGTCCTTCTACTATTTTTTCCCATTTCATTCTTCCCATCTTTCCCCACCTACTGCTATAACTTTTCTTCCAGCAAGTTTTAGGGTTGAAGTTTAAATGAGCATCTGCCACAGCACCAATGCCAACACTAACTGGCCATCAACCAGCGGGGTACTCTTGCATGGGATGCCTGGCTCCACTTCGGAGACTGCGTTTAACCTTTATGACATACTCAGATTCCACCAGCTTGGTGCCTCAAATCCCATGTTCCTGTTTCTCTCCAAATTTTCTGGTTGCTAGTGTATTCTGATGAGGAGACTCGCCTCCCTGCCCTTCATTTTCCTTCACATTTTTTGCAAGTCAAAACAAAAAGTTTTAATTTTATGTCATGATGTTTTATTACATTTATTTCTGCATTAAAAAAGCAAAGGGAGTGTGTGTATGGGGGGAGGGGGGGGATTCAGTTCATAATTAGGGGAGGAGTCATTTTTGGACTCAATCCCCAACATGAAATCTGTTATAAATAGATTCTGCCAAGTTGCTGAACAGAGTGCAAATTTATAATGTGCCAGTTTTTTAATAGGTTTAGTTCTTTGGGCTCTCTCTGCAAGTCCAACCCTCGTGTCATTTCACTGACACTTTGTCCTTGAAAATCTTGTTCTGCTACCTCTTTTTAAAACTATGTGATGCACATGCTTAAGCCTTCCAAGCTGTGACAGCTCAAGACAAAAAAAGTCAGGCTAGGTTTTGGCACACCTACAGTCTTAAAGTAATCTCATTTGTGCTTGTCTTAGAACTGTTCTTATTAGTCAGCACCCTTATCTCATTGCCACAGCTGAGGATGGCATTGTGACTTCAGAAAACATGGTTACTAAACTGGCTAAAGGGACATCCAGATCTTAGTTACAGCAGACACCATCTTTGGAATCGACTCCAATGCAAACATTGCTGAAGCCCTTCATCTGTTCTATTTCCTTTGCTTGAATGATGGGTTAAACAGGCATACTTAAGAGTACAATAGCTCCATCCATTTGAAATGCTAATTTTCATCTTGGCCACAATACATTGAGCATATCAACTCCTTTTATACCTTATTGGTTTTGAAGATAATGAGATTCTTTTAAAAGAACAGAATAAAATCCATGATATCCAGTGTTCAGGTTCCCCTCAAATCTTGCTCATGCATGCAAGGATTGAGAGCAAGTACAGACATATGAAAGCATTGTTTAGATTTATAGCCTATTGTACAGATAAAACATTAGCACATCTGAGAGGCATGTCTTCACAGTGGGTAGAAACAACCAGTAAACAATGAAATGCATTCCTCTTTTAGAAGGCCTGTTGAACCTTCTAAAGTGTTTTTCTTGGAATTAGATCTAATGATCTGAGTATATATATTCTTGCTGTATTTTCAGTTTAGCAGAAGATGAAGATACCATATGAGCACCTTTGCAAAAGACTAGTTAAACAATAAAAGCAAACATGTTGTTCATCCAGATTGTTTGCTGTTGACCCAATCTGTGCTTTGTATTTTCCAGACTGTAGTGTAAATGTTTCCAGGGACAGATGTTGTGAGAGAACTCTCAAAGCATCTGATGCTACTTCCAATCATTTCCAATGATACTTTTCAAAACAGAGATATATTGAACATATTTTTTAATGTAAATGTTTTGGTTTATACTATACACAATATACTGACGGATACTTCAAAAATTTCTTTCTATACAGATAAAGTTATAATTCCAATACTAGAACTCTGCTGATGAGGCATGCTGAAAAAAAAATAAATCTAGATTTTCAGATACCTGAGTTTACAAAAATGCTGACAACCTAAAATATTGTAAAAATATTTGCAATGGAAGTGAGGGAGAAGGAAAAAATATGTATCGATGTGGAAGACTAAATGCAAACTGTTAAGCTTTGTTTCTGCATTTTTAGACCTTAACCAGATACAGTGCATGAATATGAATGGGAATAAAGAACAGCTTCTGACTTAAACTGGAATTTCAGATCTGAAGTTTATCACAGACAGGCAGATAGCAACCACTGCAATGTATCACTTTTTAATAGAAGAAAGACTTGATAACTGCCCATGAGGATTTATGAAAAAAATATTTCAGAATTCTTTCTTTAAAAAAAGAAAAAAGAAAAAAATGATAAAAATCACGCCTAAAAATATATTTTAAAAATAAAAAAGTTGCATGATTAAATCAAATCTCTTTAAAGAGAATTCCAGAACATACTTTTCAAATGTGTTCCTCTTCCTGACTCCCTCTAGTATAATGATGCATGTTTGTCCAGTTGGTATTATCATATTAATATTTAAAGCCTATAGCAATCCAAACAAAATGTAGAAGAATTAGCAAATTCACAAAAGAAATTATTGTTAAACAAGTGTGCTGTTCAGCAAGGACCAATTCAGGTTCACCAGAGTTAATTCTTTGAAGCTTTCACATGTAACTTAGACTTGACTGGTCTGGCAGTGAAGGACTGCTGTGGGAAATGGTAATAATAAATAGAGATTTATTTATATTTTAATTACATAGCCATCCTTGGAAATTTGACCTTGGAAAGACACCAGATCTGACTATTGCATTTAGGAAGGATACTTCTTCAGATCTGAGTAACAGGGAAGTCAGTACTATTTTGTTTTTCTTAGAACTTCAAAGGCTAAGAGGAAGAAGTATAGAGGAGGTTTTATGTAGTCTCCCCAGAATTACTGAATTGTAGTAGTGGGTGAAACCAGTACATCCAGGTACTTTTCAATGAGGAAATTACTATCTATATTTCATTGAGGAAAGAGACTTTTACCTACAGTGTATAAGCTTTAAGCAAAGATGGAGGATTTATTAACAACCATACTTCTCAGTTATCAAGGAGACTTTCTGGCTTTCTGGAGTTGATGGTTGGGATTAAAACTAGTTAAAGCTGGGTATTTTTTTTTTTTTTTTCCCTCCACTGCAAGGTTTTTTTTTTTCCACTGCAAGGAAAATACAAATCCCTCCCCTCACCTGCACTTCTGGTCTTCACCCAATATGTTTGTCATCACATTGTAATAATTTTTTAAATATTGATTGTTCTCTCTTTGTATCATTACAGGACAGAGTTCAGTTGTTTATTTTACTTTAATACATCTACAGAAAAAAAAAAAAAAAGAATTTTGCCCTGTGCTATTTCATAATGAGTTGAAAAAGAAACATCAAACTTAGGTTTTCTTTCTGTTAATTATTTGATTATTTGTGGACACATATTTGTACATGCACCTTAGGAGCAGTATGTCAATCTGGAGCACTGCGAATATGCCAGAGTGAACTGGCCAGTTAAGCTGCATTTACAGATGCTTTGCATTGGCAAAGCAATGCAAAGCAGCTGGGTAGTGTGTCTTAGTTTTCCCTTCACCTTCTGTTCTTCAGGTTCAAGTTGTTTCTGGGACCTCCCTTCCATTCCGCTCTCTATATCTGCAATTTCCCCGTACTTCCTTGCCCTTGTGTATTCGTGCATTTGCCAGACTTTTTTTTTTGTTGTTGTTAGTCTCATATTCCCCTTTTCCTATGCTCTGGTTATATGTTTAAATAAGAATTATCTTTAGGAACTGTGATTTTGGCCAAGAATTTTCCAAAGCCAACAGAAACTTTCTCCTTCTCCAAGTTCCTCTCACTCTCTGAAGGGCTGATTACTTCCACAGTTATAAGCAGTATTAGACCTGTAACTTCTGTCTTTAAAAAATAAATTAATTAAAAAATTCCTGTGGTAATCCTTTCGCTATCTTGTGAGAGCAGAGTCAACAATATTAGCTGGAGGATTTCTACAACCTATTCAATTTCTACAACCTATTGTCTATTCAATTTCTACAGGATTTCTACAACCTATTCAATTAGAAACATTAGAAGATTTACGTTCTTCCTAAAATGGCCACCAAAATGTTAGTAAACAAGGAGCTAGTACAATCACGAAAGGTAAGAAATTAGTCCTTTGGAACAGACCTTCAAATTTATCATAAAATCTTTGTGAGTCCACTGAGTCCACCACTGATCTTTCAAAACCAGTAAGACAGGTTACCGGAAACAATGAAACGTTCTTTAAAATAAAGAAAAATAATTTATGTTTGGACCTTCATATTCATCTGTCATTTTCTTCTGAAACAGTACATCACAGTTTTAGCTCTCTTTTGTTAAGCTGTGAGTGTTTAAAATGCATTACTCACTAAATGAAAGATGATTTTCTTCTTAATTTACAGTCATCTGAATCCTGGAGATCATGAGATGTATAGAAGGAAATGCTTATACATATTTTGGAGGAGACTTTGTCTTTTTCTACTGGCAACTGAGTTATAAAGTTGAGTAAGACTCAGTATAAACTCACTTCAAGAGTTAATTAAATTTATATATATATAGACACACATATATATATAAAGGATTAGAATGTCAGAGTTTTAATGGAGGGTAGGGTTTTTCTTGATTTGTTTTGGTGGTTAAAACAGGGTGTGTGCTTCTTGCTGGTATAATAAAATCAAATGTTAAAAGTAATAAAATTAATCAAATGAGAATACTGCATTCCATCTAAAGATGGAAACTATTTCCAATGCATTTCTGTGTTTTTTATGTGAGGGATGTTACTGACTGATTTGAAGCATTTATTTGCTAAGAATCCTTGTTTGACAGTTCTTTAATATGCCAAACGTATATGAATAAATCTCTGTATACAAATGCTGAATATTATCTTTCTCCTTATAGACATAAAAATTATTTCTGTCAGTATAGTGCTTTTCATGTATCAGCATGCATTGGCATGCCCTTTTTCTCATAGAAAAATATTATAAGAAACAATTTGGCTAGCGAGAGAAGGACCTACTTGAATATCAAAGAAAAGGAGAAGAACTTGGTGAAAGCAGTTTTCTTTTTCAGTTTCTTTCTGTCTAAAAAATGTCCTCAAACAGCAGCCAGATGCCAGTGCCTCTGACTTTGTAATGGAGATCTGGAGTCCCTCCAGTTGTGCCATACCACTCTGCTCCTTCTGTGGCCGAAGTCCCTCTTTTCTGGGATGGGTCAGGAGGCTTAAAACAAAGAATTCACATCTGTCCTGACAGGCAGAGGAAAGGAGCAGGTGCTAAGTTTCATAGCTATAACTTCAAATTTAATTTTAGCTTCCATATTTGTAAGTTCCTTTGAAAATTAATTGCATGTCCAAAGATCAAAACTAATTTGGATGGTTCCTGTATTCTTAGGAAGTACAGTGTCCAAATATCTGCATACATATTCACTCATCTTAACTTGAAATCTGTAACATAATATGTATAATGTATGGAATGGAAATATCACTTAGTAATGTACACATTTAATTCAAACTTTTAGATAAATAGCTGCAGGAAGGCTGGTGTTTGAAGTCACAACATATTTAACCAAGTGTCATTGAGTAATAAGGCAAAGGGACAAATTTTAAGATCTATGCCAACACAAAGTCAATAAATGCATGTGCAGTCCAAAGATGTGACAGACAGATATATTGTACAAAAAGGATTTCTTGGACAGATTCTGTCAATATAGTCTGTCAACATACATGTGCCTTGTCACGCTGCCTTGTCATAATTGCAGTCTCAAGAGCTTTAATTATCTCTTTAAACCATCGGTATTTACATTTGGTTTGTCTCATGGTCCTTCATTGCTCGTGTCACATTTTTTTTTCCCATGTGAGGGTGACAACTGGTCACTCTTCATTAATGAAATGACAAGTCTCTTATCCATATTGTACTTGCAATAGGCTTTCGAAAGTTAAACTTCAAGAGATTAAATTCCCTCTGTGGTAATTCTAGAGAACACACACTTCAAAAGAAAATGCTACTAAATCATTGTTTTTCTTCTGCCAAGACTAAATTCTGTTTTCCAAGACTAAGTATAGTTGAGACAAAAATAAGAATATGACTCTCAGAATTCTGTAGTGAAGCAGTGACATGTATGTTCAATCTTTATGAACTGTAATGTGATGAGGAAAAAGATATTCCTGTAAACACTTATCAGTCACTTCAGTAATGTGACAAGTATATAAAGTCTTCTAACATTACATGTTAGGGACTGCTTATGAAATCCAGCATTATCCCTGACTTCAGAGAATCACAGAAAGGTTGAGGCTGGAAGGGACCTCTGGACATCATCTCGTCCAACCCTTAAGCTCAAGCAGGGTTATCAACAGCCGTTTGGCCAAGACCATGTTGAGCTTTTGAGTATCGCCAGGGATGGAGATTTATTTAGATCAGATTTTTGTGTTTATATTTTGAGGTCATTATCTTGTTCTTTTCATTAAAATCAGTGAGAATTAAAGATACATAGCACTTAGAACTGAGGGTTTTTTACAACATTGTAAATGAAATAAAATTAAGCACAGTGTTGGTTTAAGGTTCCCTGATCTCATTCACAGAGATGTGTTTCTTTTCCCTTCTTAGATGAATTCTCTGTATGATGAACTGTGAACTACTGGTTTCAGTTAACATTTAAGCTGTGATTCTGAACACATGCCTTTACATCTGATGGGGGTGACAACAATGATTCTGCCTCTAGGTGAGTTTCTGTCTGTCTAAAATTGTAAGCTGCCATAAACAGTGGCTATAATCTTGTTGAACACAAGATCATCCCAAACCTTTTTCAATGACAGAAAAACTGACACTACTTTGCAAGGCCTAAACTGTTAATTTAAAGGGGAATCGTAGAAAGCAGACACTGTTTTCAAAATGTAGAAACACAATTCCTAGTTTTCAGCCATGGCTGGATCATGTAAGTCATGTAGATTTAAACTTCTGTGAGCAAAACAATAGCAACTCTGTCACATGGGGCAGGTCAGCTCATGTCACTGCAATATGAATGCACGCTGGATCACAGTCAGAGTTTTCTCTGAGAGTTTGATTGTGTGACCAGCCATGAGATTGGGAGTTTGTATTTAGGTGAGATCATGAAGGGGAATAGCTGGACATACAGCTCTCAAGCTGCTGCATTGACCATATGGTGTAAAATTTGGGATAACACTGTCCTATAATAAGATTTCAGCATGTCTTGCCTCTGACTGCTGTGGACACAGAGTGTAAGGATGTAATTTTTCTTTAGAAGTTATATAGCTTCATCTTGCAGGGGCTCTCCTGAGAACCAGCTGCAGCATCACATGGCTTGACCACGGTAGTATGACTCCACATGGCAGGTAGGAGATACAACCCAGCACTGGAGCCATGCCATTTTGGCTATGCAGTTACTAGCACTCAAGCTAGTTGTTTAGAGGGCTAGTTTGAGTTTGTCTACATTACACTGCAGTGACTGCAGTGTAAGCATTGCCCAAGGCAATGAAGTACTGCAGCAAATTTTATTCTTCTTAAATGACTTACCAGAAATGGAGTGTTTAGGCCTAAAATGAGGATATGTATGGAAGAAAAGCACCACCTCTGTCCAGTGGGACCACTTAGGATGAGGATTAGTCATAAAACTTAACAAATGCTGGAGACATTTACAACTCTCTGCTAATGTAATGGCACCTATACCAAATACTTATATTAAATTGCAAATTTTATGTACCATAATGCTATGCACAATAAATTACCAAAGCCTGTATCAATGTGAATATGAAGACACACCAGAAAAATCATGTTTATTGTTAAGGATAAATAAAGTAAAATGCTTTATTGCTCAGTGACAAAAGATTATAAAATACCTTAAAAAAATAGAACCATGTTGTAGTCCACAGGAACAAAAGGATTGTCTGATTATGGAAAAGACCTAAAATTCATTGGGGAAAGAAAAGATGAGGTTTACTGGTATTATTTGGTATTAAATCTTATCTTATTCCAATGAGAATGCAATAAAAAATCTTTAAGGAAATCGATGACTAGATCAAAAAAAAAAAAAGTTCCTTTTGAAGGTTAGTATGGCTATAGTGAAAATCAGGGGCTTATTTTGTAGGAAAATATAGGATTTAGGTTTCTGTATGCATTTCTGTTTATTGTCACAAACAAAGAGATAATAAATCCTACGTTCTATTCTGCTCTTTGACTTTTGTCATGACTAGAAACCAATATTTATTATTGGAAGAAATGAAATAAGAAGCAAAGTACTCTACAGTTATGGTGTTTTTCATTCTGATTGATCACAGGGCACATTAAACAATGTAGGGGAAAAATCATTTAGATTTGGCTGTGCTGCCTTCAGGCAGTGTGGTGATGCAAGAGAGCGTATATAGTGAAGTTGGCTGTGCAAAAACATGATAGGTGTACCTTCCTGGCACTTGCAATTATCTATCACTGATTTGGCCTTGGGCAAGCATTTTGTTACTCAAGCTTTCATCTCTGAACTGAGACATGACAAAGCAAAATATATGTCCTTAAGTAAGAACTTCACTGGAGAATACAGTACCTCTTACTATGTTTTATACTTCTACAGGTACAAGGAGATCTCGGTCTCATTTTCACATTTTAGGCACTGCTATAGCAAAGTAAGGTGACTTTTTTCACACATTTTGAACTTGATCACGTCTTTGTTGCCTAAAGATATATCTCAAAGATATCTGTATCTGCTTCTGTCTATATGAAAGCACACATTTTTAACTACAGGGGGAAAAAAGCCATATATATATACCTGAAACATAATCTTAAATTTCCACAACACAAATAGAAGACATCTGGATATCTTTTTTTTTTTTTTGGATCAGTTTCTAATGACACAGATGTGAGTAAATACAGATGTATGTAAGCATAACCTTTTAAAAATGTAGAAATTTTCTACTAAAAAATGGAAATGGGGAAATTGTACTTTAGAAACTTACATAATTCAATATTGTAAAGTTTAACCAACCCTGAAATACTATTATAAATGGGAGATGAGAGGTGTTCAGGATACAAATGCATGACCTTTGAAAATAAATAAATAAATAAGCAAATAAATAAATAAATAAAGCAAGCATGGGATAGTAGTTTTTAGTTGACTGTGGTTAGATTTTCTCTGAAAGTAGTAGAACATTGATTCAATAAAACAACATTCAGCAAATTGTCCTTCTTCAGGAAGGCAAATAAATAGTTGCCTAACTTGTTTAAATCCCTCTAAGTTCAATTCTGTGCTGAATCAGGTTTAGCAGAACATGATGCTTAAAATCAAGGGATAAATTTCAGCCAGCTGATCTTCTCTGTAGTTCCTTTCTTTGTCCCTCTACTTTTGCCATTCTCTTAAATCCCTTCCCAATCCCTAGCTGTTATCAACTGAATGCCCCTTCTTTTTAATATAAAAAGTATTTCAATCCTCTGAAACAGCAGATATATAATGGTATTTGGTGGCATAAACATCTACTCTTCTGGACCACTTGTTAGTGTGTTGGAACTCTGTGCCTGTCAGAGGGGAGGAAAGGAAAAAGCCAATTCAAGCAAGTTAAATCACACTGCCTAATGCTAATTACCCATAGTCACTTCATTCACATATATATATATATTTTTTGCATTTAATGAATTTTGTTTCTGTTTTGATTGTGTGAATGATGATAATGGCAATTTTTCTACTCATGAAAGTGTATATAGTGTATTCCTCTTCTTAGAGGAAGACTTGCTTGGTCCCACACAGTTGATTTCACTTTCCAACCAAAGCTAAAGGTTGAGGAAGAGGAAGGCAATAGTGTTTGAATGACTAGAAATTTTGCTATAAGGAGCAGAAATCTCCAATAGCATTAATTTGCTCTGGCTTTCCCTCTGGCAAGTCTTTGATCTGTGGGCATGGTGTCAGGGGGAATGGAACAAATGTCATTGCTTCAAAGGAGACTTCACAGCAAGTCTGACCTGGATTTGTTCCTTAAGAAGTAAAGCAAAGCAGGGCTGACCTTAGTATCCAACAGATCTGGTTAGTAGCAGTTCTTTCTCAATTACATCAGCTGGTTAGATGAAATCCAAATGGATACCAGTAGGATGAGCTGGTTTTTAAGAGTAAGACTCGTAGATTTACTCATAAATCCAGCTGGAGGAGAGCTGCAGCAGATGTACTACTTCTGGATCTGCAGAGAGAAGAGTTGTCCTGTGTACTGTATATGTGACTATTGCCTTGGTGCACTTCTGTATGAGAAAAATCAGCTGTTTGAGTTTTGTTTTTATTTACAAGTTAAACCTATTCTGAAAACAGACTTTTGTTTCTTTGTCTCAGTTCCTATCACTTTCACTGTTATCTTGCAATTACATTAAAATATTGACAATCCTGAGAAAAATATAGTCTAAGTCATTTATCTGTCTTCATAGGATAACTATAACTGGTGATTGGATTATATTAGATCTAGAATTTGTCCTCAGAGGTAGTTCACTGTTTGGTGATTGGCTGTCTTCTGGAAACTGCATAATTTATACAACATAAGCATGAAAGCACTTGAGAAACCTTCCAACAGCAGTCAAAACTTTCTAAAAAGCAAAAGCACTGGAAATTAATGGATGTTTGTCCTTACAGAGGAAGAAAAGAAAAAAATAAAGGAGAGAGGAAAGTGATGAAGATGGAAAGTTAGAACAATAAAAAAAAAAAAAAGAGAGAAAGAAAGAAAGAAAAAGAAAAAAAAAAAGAAGAGAAAATTAAGATTTAATTTAAAAAAATATATATTTTTAATGGGATCAATATATAAGTACTGATAACTACTATATTTCAAAATGGTGTTTCAGAAGACTATAGCTACCTACCAGACAAAAAGGTGAAACTGTTTAAATATGTATAAAAAAATTTCCTCATGATAGCACCTTTTATCAAAAGCCTACACAAACTTTCATAAATTAAGAAGGAAATGCTTCTTGTTGGTTAACTCATCAAAAAAATGAACCAAAAAAAGTATGTTTAGTGAGTCTTTCAGGTCCTACCATATCCAAAGTGAAGGAAAAAGAAACACTTTTGAAACTTGATATGAAGACATTCTGATAAAAGGAGCTCATGACATTACAGCAATCAATCTAACTAAATCAAGAATAGCTATTACTGTGATGCGCTGTGAGTCATCCTTAAGTAAAAGCAGAATCACCACAGCACAGGATTTTATTACAATGGAGGCTATATAATGAGAAAATGGAGCATTGTCTTCTGATCATGAAGATCCCTCCCCTTTGAACATAAAATGCATAAAATATCTGAAATATTAATATAATTGTACAAGGTCCTGAAAATCACAATGAAAATATTTTATGAGTGTCCTTAGTGTGCCTGTGACCTATAAAGATCATTACTTTGAAGCCTAATAGCCTACCTGATTCCATACAACTTCCACAACCTGATTTGGCAGAAGTGTATTATATGTATAATATTGTTAATAATGTAAAACATAATAGAATGCCACATAGTATTACAGAAAACAGTAGAAGTAGATAATTATCAGTGTTATAATACGCCAGTAAGAGATCAAAGACTATAAATGTTATATGGGCAAATGAAAGTCTGATGATGCAGTAATTTCCTTTTCAAGGAAGGATTACACCACTGGAAAAAAAAATACAATTCCAATAGCTTTTGTCTTTAATGCAAAAAAAAAAAAAAAAGTATGTGTAGAAAATTAGAGACTTCAGTGCAGTAGATTTTTCTCACTTAAAAATATAATTTAAATGATTAGAAAGCACTGTAATTTTTTCAGATCAAGATCAAGGATACTTGATTGCCCTTATCATCTGTACTTTTTCTGCATCCCTGCCTGATATACCTCCTTATCACTTAACTAGCTAATAAATCACTAGACTTTTCCCTACATTTTAAGCACTGCAGAAGAGCATCTTTCTAGAGTAAGAAAGGTGTCAATGTGTTGCACTTACTCTGAGTCACCCATGTTCATTTTATCATCTACATCCTAAAGCTTAAACTAAAGTGATTCTATGTTAGAATTCAGCGGGAATTTAAGGGTTGTATGAACAATATTTATTAAATGTTCATTTTATTAGGATTAAGATTGCCTGTAGTTCTAGAAATCCTCTGTAGAAAAAAGTAATTAAGAAGAATGAAGTGAAAATGATATACCATAGTGGTCTGCACAGGCGAGGCATGTGTCTAGTGGATCAGGGCTTTGCTTACACTGCATGGAGCACAAGTGCAGAGAAAAGCACAGAAATCCTTACCCAACTTACTTCTGAGAAACCAAGCATGTCTGGCTTAACCTGCCAGTACAGCATTATACTGTCAAATGAGACAGTGCTGTGATACCAAGTGTCTCAAAATGCACAAATAACTCCTAATTTTTCAACATCCTCAACCACTTTCTTTTTTCTTCTGCTCCACAGATCAGAAGCACATTTTTAGGTACAATGGGCCAACTGGTGCGCTGCCTCCTCAAGGTAAGGAAGTCTGTAGCTTGTATATCTTAGAAAAGGATAGTGTAGGAATAACAAACAGTATGGTGAAGCCATCAGGACTTTTCTTCTATTCTTTTTCTACCAAAAGATCCTATTTTAAAATGAAATGGTGCATGTAGCAGGTTTTCATTAGGAAAAATATTGCTGCTTTCTTTAGATTTCTACTGACATGCAGGAAAACCGACTAGTTTGCTTTAGGTTCAACAATACAAACACACACACAAAATGATAAACAGCATTTTCAGGATGCATTTTTATTGCTAAATGGATGCCTGAACATTACCAAAGTGATATGTGAATCTGGAGGAGTACATTTGCTGGTGCTGAAAGAACACTGCTGAAAATTTTGCATGAGCCAAAAAAGAAGTCTCAGTTATAGACTCAGGTTTGGCTAAAGGCTGAAAGCTGATCAAAGCATTTGGTCTGACAATCAACATTTTTTTCAGAGCAGTAAGAAGTAAAAAGTATTTGGCATATTTTTTTAAGAATTTATATGTCTTTCATTTCTTGCTATATACTTGTGATTATGGAACTATAATAACCATATCACAACAAAGACAAAAATATCCCCACTCTATTCAGCTTATACCATCTACTTCGTAGATCTTAGACAGTGGTACTGAAGTTTGTGTGATTCTCACCTTTGCAAAATGTTCTGTGAAGTTACCTGAGTGAAATGTACCTGTGAATGACTATATGCTTCTTAAGAAAACCTCTTACCATTCATTTTGTTCTTACTGCTGTTTGTTCTAAAAAAGTAAGAAAATTCATACTTTTGCATGACTTCGGAACAAGTTTTGTTTTGTTTTATATATATATATTTTTATTTGGAACTAATAAATGTGCTTGTGTTTACAAACATGCTCAAAGAGTAAAGCAGTTGATAAAAAAAAGACTGAAATTAATTTATTTGTTATCACAGCTTGTTTGAACAATAAAGTTAGCAAGCAGAGACTTTCTTTTTCTTCTGTTTAAGCACAATGCTTGGCACAATACAGTCCTCATTTCTCTTCTCTGATAATAGTATAAATAAATAAATACTATTTGTATTATGGCAGCATCCATAAGCCCACGTGAAAAGGATAAAACATTTTGCTATGCATGATACAAATACCTGGTAAGAGAGAGCTCTGGCTTGGAAATGCTTGGAATATAAACGAACAAAGCAGTCCAGGTGGGAAAGGAGAGAGAGAAAGAGGAAGGGAGAAGTGAAGTGTCTTGCCCCAAGTCACAAACAAAATCACTGGCTGACAGTAGATTACTATTCATTTAACTATGTTGCCTCCCCCAGTGGTGCTGGAATAAAGAAACACTGACTCTTTTCCTGCAGTGCATGTGGACTGTTGTGGTTTAACTCAGCAGGCAGCTAAGCTAAGCAAGTGCCACACAGCCATTCACTCACTCCCTGCACTGCAGTGGGATGGGGGAGAGAATTGGAAACCAAACCAACCAAACAAACAAACAAAAGGTAAAAACTCATTATTTGAGATAAAGACACTTTAATGGGACAGTAAAGGAAGGGGCAATAATAATAATAATAACAATTATAATAAAATAACAAAATAACAGCCAGACCCCAAGGAGCTGCCAGCCCTCCCATCCTGGCCAGCTCCCCCCATTTTTATTAGTCAGCATGATGCTGTGTGCTATGGGATATCCCTTTGGCCAGTTTGTGTCAGCTGTCCTTGTTCTGGTCCTGGTCCCCTTACAGCTTTTTGTGTACCCCCAGCGTCCTCACTGGCAGGGCAGTATGAAAACCTGAAAAGTCTTTGCCTTGGTGTAAGCACTGCTCTGCAACAACTAAAACATCAGTATGTTATTATTCTCATCCTAATTCAAAAAGGCACTACTATATCAGCTACTGGGAAGAAAATTAACTCTATCCCAGCCAAAACCAGGACAATACCTGACCCAAAAGAAAATCAGTAGTGGCAAAAAGGCTGAGCCAACCTTCAGGTTCAGGGAGCTGCACTGGTTATCAAAATATACATCTCTTGGACCTTTAGTAACAGAAAGACCAACATGAGAATGGAAATGACAAATGTGTTTCTATCATAATTACTGTGTTGGGAAATAATTTCTGAACTTCTTAATCTATGCTAACTGGTAGGGGAAAGTTATTCATGATGGTACTTGATGGGTATTTCAACAGACACATAATTTGATATGGTTTAGTCTGATTTAGTTTCCTTCTAGGTCTGTGCCCCAAGGCTCAGACAACTAGTTCTCTTCTCCATTTCTAGCTGATTTTTCCTGATTTTTAAAGCTAGACATTGTTTAAGGGTTTTCCTCTTGTCACAGTTTCTTCATGTTAGCTGATTTTAAAATTAAAGTCCTTTCTCTAGACTCATTACCTAAATACTTCTAAATTGATGTCTTATTTATTTATTTATTTATTTATTTATTGTTGTATATAACTGTCTTTGAAAAATATACTTCCTCAGTTACTCTCCACTGTGAATACAGAGTTGTGAAGTTTTTTGGAGGACATATGTGAAATATTTTCTGTAGAGGATTTCTCTCTGTAAGAAATAAAGCTCTATATGCAGTTTCAACAAGATCAGTTCCCCACCATCAAAATAGAAGAGAGCATCTTCGCTGCTCTTTGGTGAGTGCTGATTAAGAAATCTGTCCCTCAGACAGATCAGTGCTGAGCTACTCCAATGACACTGTGCGTTTGTAATCAAGACTCAAAGACTACCATAGGATTACATACAAAATAATAAAAAAGTGTTATTGAATAAAAAAAAGTATTCTGAATCTAACAACTATAAAATACTATTATTGACAACATGTATATTTAACAAAGACTTATAAATAACAACAGAATATGACAGAAATCAGGATAACTTTAAGATGTCTGAAAAAGTTCATATGCCCATATTCAGATCATGTATGTTTTCATAAGCTCAGAGCTTATGTAAGCCATTATGATGTACAAGTTATTTTGCTGATTTAATCTACCAATGATCTATATGTTTGAGTACCACTCTTAATCATAAGATTTTATCTACAGAGATTGTTATTAGGAGGTCATCATTTGCCAACTATCTTCTTTCATGCTATCAGCAGCATATTAGAAAATACTGTATTTGATATTCTGGCATTTTCTATTTCAATTTCAGACTCAGCCTTTCACTATTACCTTCATGCTATTTTTAAATTCCCTCAATCCACCGTTATATCTAATTATGTCATAGTGATCAAAAAAAATTACCTAATATTGTGGAAAGCACAAAATAGAGACAGATTTAAATTTTGCATTTCTACAAAACCTTGTTTTAGCAAACAAATTCATTTTAAGCTTTGTCCAGCCAGCAGCTTGTCTGTTTTATTTATTATTTTTTTTTTGTTTAGTATTTTGTGTCCAAATTCTGTAAATGAAGATTTTTGTGGTTAAGTTTAATCAGTGGAATCCCTTGTATTCTTAGCTTTAAATGCAATTAATAGTTTCCCAGAAGGATTTTAATTGTTGTTTTTTCAAGAGTATTACTTCTTCCTTTGTGTTTGTCACAAGGATTTTAAATACATGTTATTTGCTTCTTTCTTGTATTATGAAATTGTCACTTAGGATGTGTATGGAAAAGATGTATTACAATCTTTATTCTATCATTGACATCATATACGCTCAGGTGGTGTTCTTTCCATTTAACTCAATAAAAATAACAATTGCCAAATAAACCTTCTCATCCACATAATGTAAATACATAAGGGAATATTTTCTATAATAATATCTTTTTTTGGTTTTAAACTGGAAGCTTAAATAATTACGGGTGCAGTATCCCATCAATAATATTACTGGAAAGGACTTAGTTCATATATTTTTATAAGTATAGATCCATCTGTCTAAATGATGAGGTACACATATGTAAGTTGTTATGAAGGCAGCACCAAGCCCACAGTTAAGTCATTCATTATGGCTGAATTGCAAATGTCCTTTATGGGATAATTTCCATGTTCACTAACATCTTGCATCACATTTTGCATACACTTGCATGACTTGATCCAAGGGTAGAATTTTCTTCCACATTTCTTTTCTTATAGTAGTTGCAGTATTTGTGCCTGCAGCCACCTCACACCAGCTACAAACTGGACCTCTTGACTTGCAGAAGTTAGAGATGGAAAAGATCTATTATGTCCTTTACTCCATTCCTCTGCTCATGTGAAATTGTTCTGTGCAATCTTTTTGATACTGCAAAGTGTAATCCTGCCTAGGCAGGGGGATGGACAGATGACCTAACAGGTCCTTCCCATCTGAAATATCTCTCATGCTATGACTAACTTCACACTCCTCGTTATCTCCCACTTATAAAATTCAAGGACCAGATGTCTTCATGGGAACTGCTCATAGAATCATAGAATGGCTCAGGCTCATGACTTAGGCTTTCACTGCTGCAGTTGCTCTTTCAAGCTTCTTCCTCACTGTAAACTGTCATGCATGAATTTCTTTTTGCACAATATTTATTGTAGGTATATAGTGAAGTGTGACTTGTATTGCTGGGATGATATATTTTGCTAGTTACAGACATTTCTATTTGGTAAAGACTTCCTTTTTGATTCTGCTATCGTATACTGTAAGAGCTGTAGCAAAGCAATGCACGATAACTTTCATCCTGAAACATACAGATAACATCAATGAAAGGATGTTAAGTCATCTACATAATTAAATAGCAATTGGCCTTAGCCATTACTCATTATGGTGTAGCCTTTTGTCATTCTGTTTGATGCTAAAGGATGTTCAGCTGCTTGTAATTGATAGAGAGGTTTAATCTGCAGTGGTTTCACTGTAATGAGCCAAGCATGAAACTATTTTTGATTTTAAAAAGGCAAAAAGACCCTTGTTTGGGTATAAACAAGGGAAAAAATCTTGGAGTTCCTCAAATCCCCTTGGTACAGAAAGAAACTTTTCTTTTACATTGATTGATTTTCATAGAGCTAAGGAAAGATTGCTTTTGCTTCAGGTGTAAAAATCCAGACCTATTCACAACATTTGTATCATATTGAAGCTATTGGAATATTGTGTTTCTAATCTGAGGACTTTGAATAGCAGAGGGATAGAAAGGAGCACTGAGCATTTTGCCAGAAATTAATTGGGAAAATTTTTCTTACGTCTGATGATCCAAAAATCTCTAACGAGGTTTCTAAAACCTGTCAGGCAAAATGGATAATTTGAATAGCAATAAATGGATTATATTGTGCAATCAGTTTGGGGGAATTCTAAGCAATATTTGTAGATATCAGCTTTAATGGAAAGTCCAAACAAGAGTTTTGAAGATTGTTTTTATTTTGATTTTGTAATAGTGTCATTAGCATACTATTGACCATAGCTTGTAATGGTGTTATGATTGACATTACTGTAGCCAAGTCAGCTGTAGAAGAAATGTCCAGCTAACTGTACTGAAAGGTTTTGATTCGTTGTTTTTGAATGAACTTTTGCAGTGGATAAAATACCACCAAAGCAGTCACAGCCCTTTTACTGACAATTCTAGCCTCTATCACAGGAGCAGCAAAAATGTATGATATTTATATACAACTAATATATTACACTTCACTGTCCGGGGGGGGAGGGGGGGGGACAATAAAAAACCAAAACCAACCAACCAAAAAAAGAAAACAAACAAACAAACAAACAAGAAACCACTTTCGCCAGCTCTGAGAAAGAGCCAGTGAACTGGTAGGATTAGATAGCTGAGGAGTAGATGTAACATAACTACAGCAGCAAGAGCTAGTCAATGAGCCCTAAACCAGATGAAAGGCAGAAGAACTTTTAGTCCAATGTCAATAATTATCAGATATGTGGTAGGCATAATGTCAAGAAAACACTAGACACTCCCCTTCCTTCTTTCAAATTTCCCCTTTACAATAGTGAAGAACTCTGAGAGAAATATGTCAAGACAGTGGGAGACTCAGAAAGTGTAAGAGATACTAGGAGCAAAGCACCACTTGAGAGAAAAACAACAACAAAACACACCACAGAGAAAACAAGGTTTCTTGCTCAAAAACAACTGAGTTGATCGTGAAAACATCACGTAGAAATTGTCAGAAAACATTTACCATAAAATCATAGGATATTTTAGTTGGAAGGGACCTCTGGGGCTCATCTAGTCCAACTCACTGCTCAAAGCAGGTCTAATCAGACCTGCTGAGGACTGTATCTAATTGAATCTTGAATACCTCCAAGAATGAAACAATCTCTCTGACATCCTGCTTGTATTTGGCCACACTTATTGCCATATACTTCTGAAGATAATGGAGACGGAACAAAGCCATGAAGGAAATGAAACTAGAGAGTAGAAACCCATGCTTTGCTGATTATAAAGATATGATGGGGAGGAAATCATACACACAAAGCATGTGTTTCTGTGCCTTTGGAGGAACGGTTTGTGTCAACAGAATCTGAATGAAATAAGAGGATGCATTCTTAAGCTTAGGAATACTGTTTGCTAGGCTGAAAAGAAACAAGTTGTTTAGTGCAAAAGTCTAGGGGGAAAAATACTTTGGAGATTAACCCAGTTGTTTTGTTTTCTGCACCAAATCAATGTGAATCTGCCTTCCTTGTGGTGGTTAAGAATTTTGAATTGCCCACCAAGAGATGATGGTTAACACTTTTCATGTTGAAGAGAAATTGCTACAGGAAGAGATTTGAAAATGTTCTGGGACAGCATAGACCTTCACATGGCTGCAAAAGCTGAATAATAGCTCCAGTGAAAAATCCAGAAAGATTATTTCTTTTAAAATATGTTTTTTAGAGAAAAAATCAAACCAGCAATGTATTCATATTAAAAGGGAAAGAACAATAGTGCTTCTTTGCCAACATAAAGGGGAAAACATTATTGTCATTTTATAAATTACATAAAGGTGTGCTTTAGTCTGATTTTCAGCTAGCACTTTGATCCTAAGGTAGTCACAAACACACACACACACACACACAAAAGACAGCATAATTATAAGTGACTGAATTTCCATTGCCTGAAAAAATTCTGATATTTCAAAATTTGGTTTGATTTCATATCAAGACACAATATTCATATTATAATTTTTTGTCAGAAGTAATATTTCAACTTTCCCCCAATTTTATTTTTCACTTCTGTAATATGTTAGTAAGTGATAAAAGGATATGTTTCAAACAAATCATAGAATCATAATTCAATAGCATCCAACATAACTTTTAATTAAATTGATATGTTCCAATGAAATATATTGACATCATAAAGTCTTCATTATATAATATACCCCAATGAGTTCTAATTGTCAGCTGAATTTTCATTAACAATGAAGGATATTAGGAAATTCCTGATCCTAAAAATCATTCAAAACTCCGCTTTTAATAAGTTAGGAGTTTTAACATGGGATTCTGTCTTCTGAAAACTGTGGGCAGCTTCTAGAAACAGCCCTGCAAGGTTCTTTTTTACTCTCAGTTGTTTTTGTTTGTTTGTTCTTTACAGTAGGAACATGCTTTTTCATGTGTCAATAATATAATTAAGTATAACATGCTGGCATATAAGTGAGTCGTTTACCTCACTTTTAGGAATTAAAATGCTATAAATATAAGCTTTTTCTCTGCAACAGTGATTCATCAGTGGTACTCCACTAAGGGCTGGGTGACCATGCATCCTGATTTTCCAATAGCCGATAACTTGTGACTTAAAAAGTGAAATTAAAATGACTTGTAATACTTTTCCAGTATTCCTTCAGAACATACTTCTGTTACTCTGTGATCATGTGAGATAAGGAACCAGTGAGGTGTCCCCTTTACCAGGTTGTCTTCACAATGACAAAGCTTTTAACTTCTGTTTAAGACAAAAATGAAAGGGAATTTCAGCATCATAACAGATGGATATGACATATTAGATGACCAAGTCCATGCTCCTGCCAGTTCAAGATAGTCCTACTAATCAGATATTAAACTGTTATTATAATTGACATTAGGAGATAACTTAGCCCGTAAAATGTCTTTTAGAAGGTCATGAAGAGCCTGTGGGGATTCAATTAATCTGGGGACCTCTCAAATCCCCTGCATTCTACTTTTTGCCTCTCATAGTCATGTTATCGCACAAAGGTCTGTCTGTTCAGTCAGAACCCCGTGTAGCAATCTTTAATCACTATGATCCTTATAAGGGGCAGAACATGGGCATAGACTCATGAGACTAGAACCTCAAACTGAAGAAGACCCGATGGTTGCCAATAACTGGAAACAGAGGGAAGAGGGGAATAATGTAAGAAAGGGAAGTAAACACACATGTTGATTCATATCATCTATAAGGCAAGTTCGTTGAGCTTCATGTATCACTTATGCTTTGGATTGGCAGACATATCTGAGTAACATGGCAAGCATTGCAGTGGCATAGAGTTTTTTAGCGAATTGCATAACTTCAACTGACAGGAGGAAAAATAAGCCTAAGCATTTTACTTGATTTTAAATTGTTCTTTAGAAATAGAAAATAAACAAACCCACACTTCAATTGTGCTTCTGCTGCTTTATTGTCTTTCAATACAGACTTTCATAGTAAAAAGAAAAATAAGGCACAAGTTAGCAATTGTTAGATATAACCACTCTTAAAAGAGTATTGAAAGAAAAGAAAATGTGAATAAAGCTTTAGAGACTGCAACTTGCAGTCTGCAGTAGGGACAACTATCTAGGTTTTAGGCAAAAGAGATAACTAGTTCATATTAGAGTGCCAGTTAAATTTATATTTTTTTCTTTAGTTTTATGTGTTTCTTTTTCCTTTTTCTAGTTTCACATGTAATTCATTTTTTTCCTAGAAAGCATTAATGTGATTCTTTCTTAAAATAATTTTCCTGTAGCTCCCTATTCTAATTTAAAAAAATCCACTTAAGATATAAAAGTAAGATGTAAAAGAGGTGTCAAAAAGAGATTGATCTAATAAGGCATTCACGGGTGATTTGATTACCCCTGCTGTTGCATTCAGTTAGTAGATAAAATCATATTTTGGACTCTCTTAAAATTTTAGATCTATTCATGAGTAGTATTGATGAAATTGCTACTGTAGTTAGGTATGTCCTTTCATTTTTCAGTGAAAAAAAAACTTGTTACTATTTCCACTGGAATACTGAAAAAAAAAAAAGAAAGAAAAAAAAGAAAAAAAAGAGAGAGATGTTAATAGGAGGAATTGAATTTAAGTACCATCAGACAGAACATTAATGTTGTTACTGAGGCTGTTGAAATTGTAAATGAGAGTGGCGATTATTCCAACCTGAAGCTTCAATTCTCAATGCTTCTGAACTATTAAGTCTCTGAAACTGGTATCTGCTTTTAGACTCAAAAAATCTCAAAACCCTTTCACTCTTCCAACTGTTGTATATGTCAGATATGCAACAACCAGCGCCAAATCACAGAATCACAGAATCACCTAGGTTGGAAGAGGCCTCCAAGATCACCTAGACCAACCCATGACCTAACACTAACAAGTCCTTCACTAAACCATATCACTAAGCTCTACATAATACAGCATTTCACATATATTCTTTGACAATACCTTCCATTATCAAATAATTTATGTGAAGAGTAATATTTAGATGTATTTTACTAGCTTCTGCAGCTTTGCTGAATAAATTGTTTCACAAATAACATAAATGTTCATCAAATAACATAATCTGCAGCATCAGATTCTTTTGTTATTTGACTGGCTTTAAGATAGGATGCAGTTAAAAACATCAGCAAAATGAAAGCTCTGAAAATACAGTGATAAGACTATAGCAGCTGTCCCCAAAATTTTTCACAAACCAGAGTGGAAATTACAAAAATAAAAACCAGTGCTCATTCTTCATGTTTTCTTCCTTGTTACTTACTTATTTTTGTAACACAGGTATTAGCTAATTAATCAAAACAGTATAGAAATTTTGTTGCTGGGTATATTACACCAGTAATTTAAAAGGTGTATAGTTTTTTTTCACAGTGAAAAAAAAAGAGAAAAAGAATCATAGTGCTAGTTAGGTGTTTTTCAGCTGTTCAGTGAGTCAAACAGAAGTGCTAATAATTAACATGCACTTTAAGAAGTGTTTCTATGCCTAGCTGGGGTAAAAACATGGACTATATTCTGCTATCACACTAGAGAGAAAAATAGTGGCGGCTGTCTAAAGCAGCCATGCTTTTACTGAGATGGTCATATTTCTGGATGTTGATAGATGTTCTTTTCTAAGCTGCTTATTTTTGGAACAACTCAGGTGAACTCAAAGGATTCACACAGATAGTTCGTGGTAACAATTGTGGAACTATGGTGACTTTGGAAAGGAGCTCAGTCACATGTAGAAGAGAGACATTGCAGGTCAATTTGGTAGTGGATAGCCTAGCAGCAGATGTGTTTCCATGAATGCTGTCTGACTGCGTACACCAGCCTGAAAGACTTCCACTTGTGGGGAACAGGGGGTATGAACACAGCCCATGTGCTTCAGGGAACGTTGCCCTTTCCCATGAAAAGGAGATGACAGAAAGCTCTAGAAACTGTTAACTTTACAGTCTTAATCCAAACCCCATTTGAAGACTTTTTTTTTTTTTTTTTAGATTTCATGCTAACTTTGATCTGGCTACAGGGTAACAAGAGGTTGGATTATCAAGGCAGCTGAGGATGATCTTGTTTAGAGTGCTTTTGTAAAAAGCTGGTTGCAGACAACAGCTGACAGCTTAAAGACATACTTCATCAAATTATATGTCCACTTCTGGTATAAAAACTAATGCATTTGTCACATGGAATTGGTCCTAAAGCAGGCAAAAGTACTTCACAGCATGTCCTCTGAGAGCTGTCATAAATAGAAATGCCAAATTCTTTAAGGCTTGACAGCAAATGATGTCTTAATTTAGTGGACATACAAAACTTCTCTGACATTTAAATGGATGTATGCCATTAGAGATCTCTCTCCCTTTCCTCAAATATTTGTGACAAAAGAAGACCAGTACACAAAACTAATTGTTTATTTTAATTAAAAAAAATGCGCAGTAGAGAAAATGTTGCCTTCAGAAGGACTCAGTACACATATCTAAGGTGGAGTTGTTAGCAAATTAAGAACAATTTCATTTCAAAGTGGAAATAGGAGTCTTTAAAACTGGATACCTATTCTACTCTAACCTTAGCATAGGGTAGAGTATACTGGCATCTATAACACAAAATAAATTTTATACCAATCTTTTACCTCAGTATTGGCCTAGTCATTGTAATTAAAATGAGGCAGAAGGTCAAAGTCTTGGAAAGGAAATCTTACTGCTTTTGCAGTTGCTTCTTGTGTCAAAATGTTTCTGTTGAGTCCTAACTAGGCTCTGTTGAGCCTAACTACCAAGTTATTTGCACTTCTAAACCAAGAGCTATTATACAGCAAGTGTTCCGTGACAAAACTAAAATGATGTAAATCATCCTTCAGGTACAGTAGCTGCATTTATGATGCTTTCTGACCCTAAACCTAGAAAAGTATATTAAAGTGAGCAGAGATAGTTTACTATTGGAAGGTGCTGACCTTTCAGCAAGGTTGCCAGTTCATTTATATGCCTTCTGAACTACTCATCACCTTCATTTATGATTAATAAACTCCAGTCATCCTGTTTGCACAGGATCACGGGTTCTTTGTTAACTTTCTTTTTCGTATCATTTGGTATAAATGGAGTATGCAAGGGTTGTGGAGATATCTTGGACTCTCTTATTAAATACGTTACAGCTACATAAGTAAAAATTATCAAGGTAACGGTTTACAACCATGACATTCCAAAATTTGTGATCAACTCTGCATTCAGTGCCTAGATTGTAATAGTGCTGACTGAAGTTTTGGTATTTTGGAAGTCTGTTACACTTATTGTCATTTCTGATATTTTTCCTTGTTGGCCACTCCTGTCTATCATTTGAACTAGCACAATTTCAGTTGAGGAGAACAGGATTCAGGGATCAGTGTACAGTTCTGCCACTTCCTCAAGGACTGGAATTGAGTGCAAAAAGTTTCTTCATAAGCCTGTTGCTGGAGGCTCTCATTCCTTCAGCAGACGCATGCATGTCTAAGAAGTAAAGGACACTATTTTCCTATCTGTCTTCTTTTGTCCTGCGGGCCCTGTCCATTTTGGAAGGACAGGACACGAAACACAGTAATGATTTTTCATGGTCTCTTGATAAAATCTGACCTGAAACATGTCCACAAAGTAAACGGATGACCACAAGTCTTCCAGAGTCCTGTTTCTGTTCCTGTTATTTCTGTATGAATTATGTCCGGAAAAGCTACAAAAAGGCTAAAAGAAATTCTAATTTTTCAAAAACAAAAAGGTAAGCAGTTCTATCTTTTCTATTAACTGTTTAGAGGTAGCATTTAAGTAATAGCTAATAGTATTATCATCATATCCTGTATAACACAATCCAAAAAGTCCTCCAGCAAAGTCAATAGTTTTTGATGTTCCTGTGTATACTGCTTTTGTGGGACAATAAAGAACTCCAGAGCTCTTCACGTTCAGACCCCTTCCATGACACTTGCTAACTCCTATATTCCGTGTCGTAAACGAATCTATCTTTAAAAAAGAAAACGTTTTTTTTTTGTTTGTTTTTGCCTCACTGCATGTACCACCACTTCTCACTGTCTGTAGCATTCTAGAAAACCACCTTTAAAGATCATCCCGATTATGTTAAATATACTTTTTTTTTTTTTTTTAATTTTCAGATTTAGTTACCTAATGTTGTTATAGTTTTTGGTTTGTATCAGTGTGATTTCAAATGAGATGTCTTTGCTCTTTTTAAGGTCCTTATAGTCACATTTTTTTTTTCTATTAACTGTATAAAGAACATAGTAAGCATTCTTTTGGATTGTATATATTCTATTTTAGTTTAAAACATATTTTAGCTGCCAGTTGTCTTTGTTTATTAGGGGGAAAATAGATAGATTCTGGTCTTGAATCACAGACAGACAGTTAATTTCCTAGATTTTGGGAGAGAGTTGTTCCACAGACCCAAAGAGAATGCAGGACAGATTCAATTAGTTCAGTTTTAAACAGTTAAAATGTTGGTTTTTAGCCTAAGGAAATTATCTGGTTATCTGGTCAGTGAACAAATACAAGCTGTAGAAACCTATGCCAGAGTGGGAAAAGTCCTTCAGTGGCTTATTCTTTCTATTCCACTTTTTCTCTCTGACTCTGTGTCTCATTTAGTGGTGGAGGAAATCTAGAGTATGGACTTTAAGACTTGGGATGTTAGATGAAATAAGTCGTAATCCCCTCTGGACTTTTTCCTGAAAAATGCCAAGCCTGGTAAAAAATAAAGCAAATCATTTTAACTCATTTGGAGTTTTAATATGTAACTAGTCAATGGGATTTTCACGTCTTATTCCTAAACACAAGCAAAAACGCTTTCTGGATCCAGCTAAATAATTTATCATTTTGCAAGGCTCAGGTCTGTCTCCATACCTATTCCTAAACTCTTAAATAGTTCCATCTCACTTTCAGGACTGAATCATCCAGGATTATCTATGTTCACTATATATTTGAATAGTAAAATACTAGTATAACGAAGCTTCAATTTTGGTGGCAGCCCCATAATAATACTAAAATAAAAATAACAGATAAGAACAAGTATGATAGAAATTCTTATCCTGCTTCTGGAGACAGAAAAATCTGGAGTAACAAGCCTGAAGCCTGTGTTGTATCAAGCTCAAAAAGGACTCATTTCAAAGATGAGAATAGTTGTCTCACTCCAGAATCCAAATTTACAAGTGAAGTTTGACTGTGTCAGAGCTAGTTCTTTACCCTACATGTTGCAAATACCTTTGAACTCACTCCTATGAAACAGAAGTGCCTTCTGAAGACAAAAAGTTGAAAAGATAAGTGGCTTACGAGCTACTGTAATTAAAACCTAAAAGATGCTTTTCCAGCTGTTGCTTTTGAAGTTATGCTTAGTTGGTGGCTAGGTGCCAGCATTCAATTAGAAGTATGCATTTTTATTAACTATCATGTGCTATATTATGTCAATGATTCCTTTTCATTTAATTCTTTTTATTTCTTGAGATGGTCACAGGTGTCCAGGTCATTAAATATTAAAATAGGCCCCACTGACAATTGTGCAACATCCGAAGTTTGTTTGGTGTTTTATTTGCACTTCATTTGAAGTTCAAAATTAAAATATCTCTGAACTTGTAGAAAGGAGGGTTTGGCCAAGATGAGTTAATGCCTGAGGGGGAAAAAAAAAATCAAAAAGAGAGATGTCTACGTGCAATTTTTTGCCTGCATTTGAGTTTCTAATTACCATGGTTTCATCTACTTACTCATCGTATGCACATTGCAAGTGGGGGCCTCATTATTTTGATTCATTTTCTTAGATGCCAAAATCTTAGGCCGATATTAGTATTGTGGGGTGGGTTTGATGTTTGTAGGCCGTTAGAAGTGCAGAACTACCTCTCAGAGTAGCACAAGAGTCCTTTTCCTGACAACAGACTATTTTCTAGTCTTCCAGCTTTTTACTGCAAGATTAATCTCGCCTAACTTTAGATAGTTGCAGTGTGGACACTTTCATCTGAGGTTTCTGGCTATTTATTTATTTATTTATTTTTATCTGACTACTTTAGACAGATATTTTGGGTCAAGATGAATGGAGCCTAGAAGTGCCTTTTAGTCTTCCTCAGTTGGTGACAAAAGCCTTAAACAGCAAAATCAGGCAGAGTATCTGCAGTGTAAAGACACCTGAAGTTAAAAGAAGTGATTCCAACCATATTGTCTTCATTCATAGTTAAGACCCTACCAAGTATGGAAAAGGATTGAGGCATATTCACTTCTTTCAGAGTGTCAGTGAAGATTTGGGAAGTTGTCCTACCATTTAAACCATAGTATATAATGTGTTTCCTCTTCCTTTATATCTAAAAACCATTAAAAAGTTATAGATTACAGATCATTTAGACTGAACTCTTCAGTATGAAGAGCAGCTGGACTGTTGTCACTCAGTACTTGTTGTTAACCAAGAAGGCCTCGTAGCCTCTGTTCTCAGTCAGTTTTAGGTATTCCTTTAGAAATGGTACTGGGAGAAAGTTAAATTGCACTAGCAGCCTGGCTGCTGGCTCTCTGTTGTTAACCACTCTCTGGAACTGAAGATCTTTGAAATATTCAGCTACTTGCTATATATTAATAATGATTGTATTATAATACATATCCAATTAGTAAAATAAATATAGTTAGTACTGTCCTTCGTTTGTGGTATACAAAGGATGTCAAAGACTTTTGCCAACACACGTTAATTCTTTCTTGTATAATATTTTTTGAGTAATTGCCCATTTTACACATGGGAAAAAGTTATTTATACCTGGAAACGTGGTAAAAGCTAATCAGAAACCTAGAAATCTTGATTTCCATTGCTGCTTTGATGGCTCCTGAAGATTTGGTTGAGAAATGTTTCTTGAGATCTTCTGGAATTAAGAGCACTAGGGAAGCAAGTCATATATATGTGTGCCTGACATCCCCCCCAAAAAGAAGAGAGAACAATTGTGATGACAGTAGAGAATAAGATAAATAACATTTTAAAACCATTTAGGTGACAGTTTTTCTAATTATAATATAAAGCTGTTAATTTGACCTATTAGTCATTTTTCATTACACTTTTAAAGTTTTGGATCACAATCTATATTTAGCCATCCTCAGATAGCTTAAGAAAAATATACATGCTGAAACTTTACACTTTTTATAACTGAATAACTCTTCCAGCAAAATCAGAATTTTCACATAGACCTATACAAGTGCTGATGCTTCTTTTGGTCGTGACCTGTCCCTGACATCTCTAAGATCTACCTTTGGTAGACAGATCCCTTCCCCCCATTAATATCCTGTTTCCCACTGAACAGTAACTGATTGCTGGCCTATGCCAAAAACAAATTCTGACATTAGCTGCATTGTCCAGCTGTGTTGTAGGAAAGAAAGTCAATGTTTTTCCTGCTCCTCACTTTTTTCTTCACATCACACCTGTCTGTTCATTCCAGAGAAGGCCAGTACCATTAGTTTACATCTGTCCAATAACTTAAGACTGTGACTGTCTGAGAAAGTTGGTGACTTGCCATCCAAACCCATATTCCAGTGTGCATGATTGTATGGTCCATTTGAAAATACATGCATAGACTAAGTGATGGATTGCAGGATGTAACAGAATCTGCCATGGATTTGGAAGGATTTCAGTTTCTTTGGATAGTCTGTGACCTATTTATGCGTACTCTATTGATAAATGAAGTGAAAAATCCTCTACACCTTTCAATGAAGGTGCCATTTGGTCTGGCAACAGTGCTGACAATTTTAGTGATGGCCTATAGGAAACAGCTGGAATTATTAATTCATTTTTACACAGGTCACTAAGCATCTAGAAGTCAATATTTCTTTTAAATTGCTCTCAGTCTGGACCAAATCCATTCTGGAGGTGAAAGGTTCCAGATATATACTGCTCCCAACCATTATTAGAGTCTTTTTTAAGTCTTGCCAATTGTTTTTCCTTGGTTCAGCCTGAGAATGACTGTATTAGGCGGAACAGATAATCTGTACATGCACTTTAACTTTTGTTTTCAGCTCATGGTATGATTTCATGTTTTAGTTCCTGGAAATATATTTTATTTTATTATAGACGACGCAAATCAGGATGAAAAAAGATGAGAAAGACTTTAGATTCTGAGTCTGAAACAATTGTTCAGTGACTCAAGACTCAAATGTAATGAGGAAGGAAGAATTGCAAGAAAGAAAGATTTACACAGCCACAGTTAAGGATAAAGTTGAGCAGAACTGTATGGTTTCAGTTGACAGGAATTTCTTCAAACCTGTAATTTGACTTTTACTTTGTGAGAAGGCAGAGCCACTGACTGACATTCGATGAAAGTCAGAAGAAAAGTACTAAACTTCAGACTGCATTATGTCAAAACTATGGGTCTGAATCCTGACCTTAACATCTGCAGTCTTTAAAGGAGAAAGGAAACAAAATGAAACTTTGCTGTTTATCTATTGAGTGATAAACTTATATACTCCTGAGCCTTCAGATGTTATCATTTACAACAATACCTGGCTGGCTTAACCCACTACTGATTCTCTTTTATAATCCTTTTTCAGGGTTGTGAATGACTAAACAAGTCCAGGACAATCATGTATTCTATCTTACTTGGAAATTATATAACTGGAAGGAGTATGGAGAAGAGCTTCTGTAACTACACAAGTTCTAGAAAGAGTACTTTGCTGCAAGATGTTAAAAATGCAGTGTTAGCTCCTTAAAGGGAAGATCAAAGCTGATATGATTACAGTGTATAAACTCCTTCTTGGAGAGACACTTGAGATACTGAAATAAGAGAAACAAGCACTACAGGACCAGTGGCAAGAAGTTAAACCCACACATATTTATATTACACATAAACAGTCCTCTAGTCATGGAAATTAAAATAGCAAGGGAAAAAGTGTGCCAACATTTTTACACCAAGTCTGCATGTCCTTGTAGAATACAGCTTTCAGCCAAGCAGATGCTGGCTGCACTGTAAGGGCAGATATTATTGATGTTATACAAGAGATCAAGCTAGCAGGTTTGTGCCTTGTTTTGGAGTCCTTCCATTTGGACGTACCGGTAACACTAGGGAGTCTGCAGAAGAACCCAGACCAATTTTCAACATTAAATGTCAAGCTAAAAGATTACTTGAATTGTTCTAGGGCTACTCCCTTTTGGAAATTTTTTTGTAGTATCAATTCAGTTAAATTTGCATTTATATTACAGATGGACTGATCAAAAATGTGACTTCTTTGTTTCTTTTTTTTTTTTTTTTTGGTTTAGTAATTATGGGCTTTATCCTTCAGTTATTACAACCATGTAAGTCAAGCAAGCAGCTGAACTGGAAACACTGAAAAAAATAATATTAAGAAACTTCCTAGTACAGTTTTCAGAGAGATTTGAAATCAGTAGCAGAACTGTCTGGGAACTTAAATTCATTAAAAAATGTCTCCTTAAAGAAACAATTTCTGTAGGAAAAACTTATTTCTGCAAATAGTTTTTGACTTTACATCAAGAAATGCAAGCCCTAATTATTTAAGTTTGGGCTTGTTTGACCTGAATAAAATATCTTACTTTGTTCAACTGGTCATAAACAGTTAATAATGAGCCAGTTCAATATTATTGTTTCTTTTGTTGAGGTGGTATCCCTAGGGATTTTCTGTTCTCCTAACTCATTCCCATTCTATCCTGTGGGCCAGATTGATTATCTGTATCTAATACAGCTAGATCTCCTCTGGAAGCAAGAAGTATCACGCAGTGCAGAAGTTCTGTGATGTCTTATGGAAAAGTCATCCCTTCAGAGAGCGTATGAAAAGGAGCAAATGTAGGTATTCCTAGGTCAGGTGGAAAATGAAATAGAACACCAAGGAACAATTTTTCAGGAGTATCTACATTAAAGTCTTTATGATCAACTGAACTATTACTGAGAGGAAAAAAAATCCTTCCTTCCAATACTATCGCCTTTTATCTCCTCTAAGCTCTGCCTTTCTTTTTTATTAGTCATGTTGAATTCTTCATCCAACCACCTCAGGCACCCATTTTCAGGAAATTAACTTGGCATCATAACAGCTCTTAAGATCTGTGACTCTTGACTTGGAGATAGTTGACTAAAAGGGCTAGGCAGAGTTTAAATTTATTGCGAAATGAATTATTCCTTTTTTTTTTTTTTTTTTTTTAAACTAGGACTTAAAAGTTTGTTTCTTTCCCTGCACCATGGTAAATTTATTTGGGTATAAGACTAACAAATACAAGAAGGATAGAACATATTTTGTAATTCAACATATTTCAGAGAACAGGACAAAATAGAATCCTCATATTTCCAGATAAACCTTTGTATTCACTGGGAGAAAGATTTTTTTTTGTTTGGTTTGTTTTGTTTTGTTTCTAGGCAGGTGCTGATAAACCCTTGATGAGAAATCTGAAGTGGGTGCAAGGTGCTAAGAATATTTGCTGCAAAATAGCTTTGCTCTCCCATCTCTAGTTCATCATTAACTTACCCCCAAAGAGAAACAAAAAAAGTTACAAGCCAACCACATTTTTACAGAACAGTAACACTATGGTTAAATACTTCTGTTGTCAACGAAGATGCAAGGCAGGTAATAACAAGCATAGCGTGATTTACATAGCGTGGAAGATGGTAGGCACACTCTGAATCACAGTATCCAGCTTTCTGTTTCTACATCTAATTTTCCATTCCTAATGTAATAAATAAAGGATCATATTGATACTTAATTTACTTCCACTTACTATTCCAGATAATCCTTTTTTCTTCATGGTCTTTCAGATTTTCCACTGATTTAAAGTTTATCACACTTCACAACAACCAAGCCTTGCAAACAGAACTCTTCTGCATTATACACAGCCTCTTTCTTTCTTTTTTTTTTTCATTATTTTAATTTTCTCCCTACTTTTTTTCAAATTAGTCTTCTTCCTGTTATCACAATCTTCTAAGTTAACTAGACAGATAAATTCCATAGTTACTAGCATCTATTAAGAATTCTTTTTATTGAGCTGGATCTGCTGTTGCTACTAGTAAAACTCAGATACAAACTGATTTCAGTTCTAGATCCTAAAATTCAGATGTTCTCCTTCCTTCCATTGAATTAAAAATAAAAATTAAATTTAGAAAAAAAAATCTATAAAAAAATTACCAACACCTTGAGTCTTGGCAATTCTAAATTTTGATATCCATATTAGCAAGTTGAAGATTAAGACTATCCTAGATTTTCCACTTAAATTCCCACTGCTTAGCTGTAATTTTCAACAAATAAATAAATAAATAAATATTTTTGGTAAATACATTTATATCTACTTGGAATTGTAATCCAGCACAACACAAACACACACACAGAAAGATATTTGGAGGGAATCGTGTGTATGATCTTTTAAATAACCATATACTAAGCCTGCTAAGCAACTATCTTAGGAGTGACTATTCAGAATGATCAGAGCTGAAGGATTAAACTACAGCCTGATTTTTCAAAAATGAAAGTATTGACAATTTCTATTGAAATCACAGTAAAAGCAGATATAAATTAGAAATATACAATCTATAGCTTCAGATTTGTATATTTGAAATTATTAGTCCAAATTTGCAATATATAAAAAGAGAGGTCGTATGGTATCTCTAATCCTTTAACAGTCCAACAGCAAAACAGTATTAGACTGGCACACTTTGGTGTTGCTAAGACTTAGTAGATCAATACTAGATATTTAACATGTAAATCCTCTGCATGCATTTTTATAATTAGGTCAACAGTGCCTATTTCGAAACTCCCCATTTATCAGTTTACTGCAGTGGAAAAATAGCCAAAGTTTAGAAAATTTCAAGTGTAAACCTTCCTTCCTTCTTTTTCCAAATAATTTTATTCAGCATTTGCATATTATTTCTGCTGCACTACAGGTGCTTTTTTTTTTCTTTTCTCTAAGCATAAAATCTATCTTTTTAACCGACTTTAAAATCTTCAAGCTTAAAAGTCATTATTTCTGTTACTTGTAGTACAGAAGATCAATGAAGTCCAAAGTACGTAAAACTCCTTTTTAAAGTGCTGTACTTCCTACTATTTACATTTTGCCTTCTACTGATGAAACAAGGCTGTTCAATGATTCATATGTTTCAAAGTCATTGTAATCACAGCTACTTTTTGATTTGAAGACAGAGATATTTGTACTGAAATTATTTCACTTGCAATTACCATTCTCTTTCTCCTCTCTCCATTTTCTCTCCCCAAGAAACTTCCCCAACCAGCTAAACATGAAAACTTTTAGAACCTGAACTTAGCTGGTGACAAGGATATGTGTCTTGCAGTACAACCGAACATCTGTGAGACTGGACACTCAGGTTTTGTTTACAGATGCCACTTTGGACTTGTTACCATTTCTACTAGCTAGGAGCCTTAAAAGTCCACTGGGAGTAGTGGCAATCCTACGCCTACATTCTTTAAATTTTGAACTAGGATTTATAATTATTCTGTACCATTTATGTAGGATACTGAGATGAATGAATGATGAATTTGACTTCTTATTATCTTTATTAAAACAACCTGATTTCAGATGTTTTTAATTAAATGAGTTATCCTAGTATGTCTTTCCATTTTCTAACCAGGAAGACTTTATTGGTTAATTTCCATTTGGATTTATTTTTTTTTTTCCAGTTGAACTTCTGGCTTGTGAAAAAATCAAAACTTCATGGGGGAAAATTGTGATGTCAAACAAAACAAAACAAACAAAACAAAAAAACAACAAAATATTCCATTGGTATACAAGAATATTTCATCTTAGGTTCATTCAACCTATCTCTCGCATTTGAGAGTGGGCTTTTTTACCCATATGTCCTTATTGAAGTATTGCCTTGTAGTTTGGTTCTGTCACTTAATTCAATGGCAGCTCTCCCTTCTGCTTTTCTGATTGCTAGCAATAGCAGTGCAGAGAAAGTGCCAGAGACATCAGTGAGCTGTAGCAGTCCTCAGAGGCACGCATCGTGCCTAGTGCCATGGTTGTTCTGCAGTCACAGTTTCAGTTGTTTTGTTTGACCTCACTGGCTTACAGCCAAAGACATCTTTCCACCTCAGCAGAAGCTGGTGAGAGGGACCACATTGCTATCCACAGTACTTGGGTTTGTCCTGTTCTGTTCTCTTGGGAGAAGAACCTTGACCTTCATTTTGGAATTGATATGTATTGCATTGTTTACTAATCAAAACCAAACGTCTTTACCTTTTTAACCAGCTAGCAGGTAAAATAAATGTTTATTCTCAGGTATAATTGTCAGGTCTTTGGTGATCAGCATAGTATAATAGCCAAGGCAGAAAAGAGTGTGCTTGCAAGCAAGCAGACTAGGGATTTAATTTTTTCTCTTTTCAGCTTTAAGAAAATCTTGTAACCTGTGTGGGCCATCCCTTTAGGTCAATTTCATGCAGACTATTTTCTCTTTTCCTATATCAATCCTAAATTAATACAGTAGGTGCTTTGCAGCCAGCATGGTTTTGCATTGATCTTGGCCAGCTTGTTTACAGTGTTTTGGCAAGTTGCTGATGTACTTCTCCCTGGGGACAGAGCAGGGGTTAATTGCTGTTAAACTCTCAGTGCCAAGTAATGGTTCAGACTCTGTGCTACATTAAAGATGACACTAATAAGGAACGAGTGCACTGGATTGCTCTGTGTTGAAAATTGGACTTGTGGTGACAGAAACTTGGAGCTGAGCTGATGTAATAGGGAGGCCATAATGTAATTATAACTGCTGAACATGTGTCATACCAAGTTAAATGATACATTAATGAATCAAAACAGGTGATGGAGTGTTGCTCTTTCAGCAGATAGAGGTGTTTTCAAGGTTAGATTGTCATTAATTTAATAATCTGTAAACTGTATATTCTTTAAAACTATAACCAAAATCAACTCTAATGTTTTGTGTGTGTGTTTATTTTTTGTCTTGTACCAAAGGCGTGAGAAAACAAAAGATGATATTCACAGTATAATTTTGTTTATCTGTTTTTTATTATATCCCTATTAGACCTAATACAATATATGTGTACATAGCATTTTTCAGCCAGGTATAAACTCTGTTTCCCTGTGCTCCGAGGGGGCTGAACACAAGCCAAGAGGAGTGGAGACATATTAGTGTAGCATCAAGCCGAGCTAATAAGCTTTGCTGAGAGACAGAATACATTACACAGAATACAGTCAGTAAATGGCTTCAAGTCAGATTGAACCCTGGACAGTACAAGCTCAAGCCTGCTTAGAACAGAAGTAAGGTTAGTTTATATTAGTGTGCAGTAATATTGTGAGTTATATTAACTTTAAATGCCCTTTGCCTGTTAAGATTCTGAAGCAAATTTGAAACCATCTCTAACTTCCCATGGTTACTTGTTTAACTAAAGCATCATGGATGAAGTTACTTCTTTTTAATTCCAGTAGGACCTCTAAGTTTAGGAATTAAATAATTCTGGACCAGGTGACAATCCAAGGCAACACCACACCGATGATACTTAACTGCCTGACCATGACAGTATCTATCTAGCTCTCCAGCAATTTCAGAGTACTTAAAGGAACCCGTCACTTTTTTTTTTTCCTTCAAATTTACTGTATTTTTATCAGTAACCTTTGTTGAGAAGGTAATACAGGACCACATAGAAAAAAGAATATACTTATTTGTAAAATAAATTCCTTTTTGAATGTTTCAGTCCTCTGATTCCTGCCATGTCTCAGAAATTCTGTTTATTTCACATTTGTCTTGCATCCCATAAACTTTTCATTTATCCTTATGATGTTATAGAATAGAGTAGAAATATTTTTAAATGATCTAACTGAGCCCAGTGTTGAGTTTCTATTAAACAAACAAACAAACAAACAAACCAAAAAAGAAAACATAGTATTTTAATGCCTAAATCAAATTATGTGTTCTGAAAATATTATAGTAAAGTCAGATTTTGACCGCTTTTTAAAAATTTTTATATTTTTTTTCCTAGTATTTCAAAGAATAACCAAAAACTTGGAATGTTGCAACAGGATTCTAAATGATGCTTCTGCATTGTCTTTATACTTTTCTTTGTTTTTCTTTGGGGGGAGGGGGGGAAGGAGGTGTGGGTTGAAATTCCTGTGTTTGGGAAAATCTTGGATTCTACCTTATTTACCCTCCAATTTCATCCTACTTGGGGGAGACTGGTTTTACCCTTTTGGAAAATAAATGAAAAATAAAAGTAAAACTATGAATCCATGTAGGTGTCGGGAGATCTAGAAGCCAGTGTCCGTGCCATCTCTATATATCAGCATGTCCTGTCTCACAGCTCTGTTTAGCAGAGCATCTCCTTTAGGGTGGGCAATTCCAAGTCACAAGTTTGAGAAATATCTGAGCTAGGAGGAATGGTTCACATATTCTTTTCCAATCTTCCCCATTTCCCATCCTCACATCTGCTCCTTTTCAGCTCTGTATTTTGATGAAAAAGATGATAAGTTGTTTAGCTCAGCAACTACTCTGCAAGGATGAACATAAGGGTAATAGCCCTTGCCTTCAGCAAATTAATTCTAATTTGGTATGTTAATTCCAAGTACATTTGTGTGAGAAATTTTGGTTCTTTCCCCAGAGTTCAAATTTGGCCTAAGTCATTTACATTTCGGGATTACAAAATAAAATACTTCCCTTTCAGAAGGTGTCCTTGGGAAGGGTCGGGGTAGTAAACCTTTCCTGAAGGGCAATGTCCACAGAACAGATGTCACCAGTGGGGTCTAGAACAGGTTAACAGGTTTCTCTACTTCATTTGGCTTCCTTGGTCATTGAAATACTGACTGTCCATTTCTGATGAGCAGAAGTAGGAGAAAACACAGTTTTCATGGTATGTACTATAAGTTATCTGCCTTCCTGGTCAGTTCAGCATTTTTTATAGATGGAATTCCTGATTTTTTTCTTTTTTTCCCTTGGGACTTTATTTCAAAATAAAACCAGTTAATAAAAAGTGAACGTTGCTGTCAGTACATCAGGATCATGTATTTAAAAACCTGTGTTGTATGTTCTTTAAGCACTACATCTACTCTAGCCATCATTACAGTAGAGGTTTGACACCCCAGCACTTTCTTGTTTGGCTGGTCAGTTAACCAGATCTAAGAATCATGGATATTTATTATGGTTGCCAATCTGCCACTGAATTTCACCTTTGAGAGTCATAGGAAATTTCATTGCCCATTTTATTTATCACCCTGCAATATTGGAAAAGAATGGGTAAGCACTGTAACGCTCAAGATGACATTCTCAGGGAAAATTTGTTACCTTGCAAGGTATAAATTATCTAGAACATTTCATTAGGAAGGCTTTCTTCAATACCCAGAAGTTGAACATGTTAAGGGGAGCTCGTAGACTCTCCAAGTAGTAAACTGACTCTCTCATGGGGGAGAACAGAACAATCCTTTACCATGAAGCAGATCTGATAAAAAATGTTACGTTGTCAACATTTAAATGTTCTGTGAGAATATAGCAAATTTGTAGAGATATTGTGGGGAAAAACACAATAGTTCTAGTTTGGAATGGACCGTTGAAACTTTCCGATTTGAAGCAGTATTTTGTGTTAAGATGTATGAGATTTTTAAATTGTTAACCAACATCTGTGATTTTAAAAGTCAAGATTAGACTAAAGTATTTTAATTTTATAGAAGCAGAGTATAACCCTGACACAAAATTATTTTTTCTCATACATTTTTACTTAACTGGAATAAAATAAAGGAAGAAATGCTCTTTTTATGGTTGTGTAAGAGGTGTAATAGGAAGAGAAATGTGAACCAGAACTGGAACATGTGAAGTCCCATTCAGCAGATGCTGAAAGCTTGCCTTGAGAAATCTCTCATTCCTGGTGCTCCCTGAGCCAAACACATTGAAACCCTTGTTGAAAGTCGGTGGTTGTCTGAGAGTCTTCTCTTTCTGGCTCACTGGTATGTTAATATTGGTTCAGAAGGAAAACAGATTGAGAAGAAGTTGGTATTTGCTGCAAAATGGAAATTCTGGGCTTTAAAACAAAGTTTAAAACTCTCCTGACTCTTCCCTGTATTGGGCCAACCATCCAAGGCAATATCACATTTTACGGTGCATGTAACATTGAAATTTGAGTCTTTATAATCATGAAGAATTGTCTGTGTCTGTGGAGGTACTCCACAGACTATGTATGTTACTTGTATGTACAACAGACATTACTATGTTACTTGTATGACAACAAAGATAGTAAAAATTGTGTTTAGGAATAAAATTCCAGTGTCACCAAATGCATCTGGGCTTCTTTCACTGATGTCAGTTACAGATTTCTAGTCTGGTATTTACACAATACAGTATCGGGGTTATTTGCATCATTGTTGTGCCCATTTAGAGCCTGTATTATTTACTAAACAGGGCTTCACATATTACAGGGCTGGCATTCAGTCAAGTAAAACTGTAAGTTACCCATGATCAATCCCTGTGAAATCTGCCTGGTTCTTGAAGATAAACAAAGCTCAAAGAAAATTTTGGATGTCTTGGTATTTCTCTACTATCTTTTTAAAATCCATGATTGGATGCTGAGTTATGTTCTTGATAGAAGAATTATTTTGAAATATATTGAACTTTGTAGTATAATTCACAAGAAATTGCAATTATCACCTGTTACTGATGACCACGAAAAATGCTCAAATCATCTATTTGAGGTTAATGTGCCTGAAATACTATTTAAATTTCTCTGGTTGGGTTGTAGAGTGATTAAGTTCTTATGATTTGGTCAAATGGATTTTTAAATTCCTCCCTCCAGTAATCAAATTACTATGGTCTGAATGCTGCCCATTTTACTATAGGGCACTAAGGTAGGAAAAGAATACTTTAACATGCCTGAGTATAGATAAAATGAAGTCTTTGGGGCCATGTGAATGTGGATTTTGGCAATATGACCACTTGGCCCAGGATAATCTACTCCTTGGACAAGGAACAAATTCCTCAATTCCTCAATTCCCCTGTAATTGCAATGCTCCTCGCTACGAGAGGTCAGATCCTATATATATATATATATATATATATATATATATATGTTTTTACGGAAAAGGAAAGATGCCTTTCAAAGACACTAGCACATTATCAAAATCATTTTTTTTTTCTTCCAGTTCCTCACATCTTGTGTGGAAGCACAATGTTTTCTGTGGTACAGATACTTGAGTTTTGTGCATTATCATTATCAACATCTCTTGCATCACAGTCCCTGTATAATGTAGTCAAAATCTGTGATTTCACTTTGTTGAGCTCTGTACAAATACAAGACAAAAAGGGTTCCTGCCCCAGGAATCACAGAATCATATATTGTGGTCTTTCAGTACTTAAAGGAGACATAAAAAAGATGGAGAATGACTCTTTGTCCAATCAGATAATGACAGGACAAGGGGGAATGGTTTTAAACTAAAAGAAGGGAGATTTAGATTAGAGATTAGGAAGAAAATCTTCAATCAGAGGGCGGTGAGAAACTGCAACAGGTTGCCCAGAGAGGTTGTGGATGCCTTATCCCTGGATTTGTTTAAAACCACATTAGATGAAGCCCTGAACAACCTGATCTAGTGAGTGGCATCCCTGCCACCCCCTAAGGCAGGTGGGTTGGAACTAGATGATCTTTGTGGTCCCTTCCAACTCAAGCCATTCTATGATTCTGTGATCTAATGGCTTGGGTTGGAAGGGACCTTAAAGACCATCTAATTCCAAATCCTCTGCCATGGGTAGGGACAGACAAACAAACAAACAAACAAACAAAGACGACGACAGTGGTAGAATTAAAGCACAAAAGACAGCAAATGAAATGGTAGTAATCTCCTCACAGCTGGGACCTAGTGTTTATCAGGTTGTGTTGCCAACACAGAAGACAGCTTTAAGAAGACCTACGAAGATGAATAAGGCGGTAGCTTTACAGATGATACCAAGCCACTCCTTTGAGGCCTATCTTCAGCCTGACTGTGTTTTGAAATGCACATCTTCCCTCTTTCTTGTATATCCTCTATGGCCTCATCATGGAAGAAAGATTAAGATGTGCACTTCAAGATCCATAAAAAAGATGAAGACTGGTCTCAGGTATTGAGTAGAGGTCAGTGTTACATTTCACTGTGCTTGTATTTGCTTATGAAATTATCTGGAGAACAAATGTAGGGAGGAGAAAAGTCAACACAGGACAAAGGCCCCCCAGTAGGACACTGGTATAGGATAAGAATAATTTACCAAGCAGTACCCTGTAGGAATGACTAGAAAACTAGGAAGGCAAGTTGGAAAGAAGACGATTACTGGGGCCTAAACAGAATGCAGTATTATGGAGAAGAGTATGGTTCACTGCCTCAGAGGCAGATAATGGGTCAGCAAGGATGAGAAAGCAGGCACTGTCCTGATCTCTGATAAGAGAGCAGTCATTTCAAACAGAGAAGAATAATTTCAGTGCACTGGAAGCAATGCAAATCAGCATACAAAATTATTTTTGATAGGATTATAAAATGTAGAATCTGGGTATTCACAGTTAAGAGGAAATAGTGGATAGCAACTACAGACAATATGTTGCCAACTGTGGGTTAACAAGAAATACTTACTAGCAGCTGTTTATGTTTATAAGTTAAATGTAGCTTTCCTTCATCCACAGATCTACTTCCTGAATCTGCCATGAGTTTCAAAACCCCCTTTTGTTTATATTTCTTGGCATGTTGTTTTTGTTTGCTTGTTTGGTTGTTGTTTCTTTACCCTAACAGTTTAGAAAATGAAAAACAAAATCAACAATAACAACAAAAATGAAAGCAAAAAAAACATACAGACACCTGTTTACTTTAATCTTAATCTGACATTAAGGCTTCTTCAATTGTTTAAAGAACCAATACCAAATTTCCTAGTCTACACTCCAATCCTTCTTTAAAAATGATATCAGCTTTTCTCTACATTTTCCTGAAAATACCAGCTGTTAAGTGTATATTTATTCTTTCCACTTCTTCTTTGTTTATTATCTTTTTTTTTTTTTTTTTAATTCAATTAGACATATACATTTCCCTCTTAGGACATATTTTTGGGATACTCTAACTGGAATTTGCTGTGATGTTTTGTCTTCCATGTCTTGGTAGAATATAATTATTTTAAAATTTAACTGTATCATATGCTATTGAGTTGGGAACTTTCAAAAGAGTTGCCATTGATACAGGTTTTGATTCATATCCTGGGAACTGCACAACACAGAATAATAAAACCCTATATTTATTTATGTATTTCAGTTTATCTAGAGCTTCCATCTGGTCAAGGTGCAGTCATTAAGGGCAACAGTTTCCCAGCAATGCAGTTAACTCTATATTGCTGCTTGAAGAGGTAAGTAAACCAACCTTCCATAACCATACTATTGCACATGGTAAATCTCTGAGAACACCACTCCATTTCCATTTCTCTTAGAACCCCCAGTCTCAGCATCCTTAGCATTTTCTAGGCTGCAGGTTTGGGCCTTAAAATGTAGTATACCAACAATATTCACAAAATATATATTTTAAACTGGGCAAGTATCTGATTACAGGGAAAAATGCAAAGAATATTCCCCTTCTGAGTGACTACTGTCTCATTGCAGCTAGGACTCAGCTAATAAAGTTTTTATATTAAGGAAGTTATAATTTGCTAGCAGGATGTTGACAGTCATCTTTAGAATAAGACAATATGCCTTTCCCCTCCTTTCCCGGACTAATTCCCTAGTAACCTTACTGAAAATGTGCATGGGCTACAAAACTAAAGATTAACTGTCCAGGGACCTGCTTCCTGAAGCTTATTTGAAGATTAAATCAAATGGCAGGCAATATATATTTGGTAATTCAGCTTTGTTTCAGACTTTTCCAATCTCGTGGCAAGTGTAATAGAAGAATCTGACACTCAGAAGCACTAAATGGGTTTTTCTTTTTTCTTTTTTTTCTTTTTATTTGCAAATGCCTTGTATTTCTGTTCATATAGCAAAATTAGATTTAATTATTTATTTCCTCATGTCTGAAGATCTTGTTCTTTTATTTTTGTACATATTGGAAAGTAATTTTAATTACAGTTAATTACGATTTTTCTCCTTTTGACAAAGTATTATTCTTTCTTATTGTTTTACTTAACAATTGCCACTACAAGAGTTTAAAGAGAAGCAATGAAATATCTACTATAGCATTACTGTGTTCATTTAAATAGGAAGAGAAACACATATATTGTTTTCTAATTCAGTGTTTAGACTGTGTATTAGTTAAACAGATTTCTATTCAGCGAATTGGATTGAGATGGATGGAGATGTTATGCTGTTTTAAAAAACTGTATTTAGAAGGCACGTTCTAAGACACTGAAGTGCGATTTGTCCTAGTAGCAGACATCTGAAGAACAAGTGACATTCTTACACAAAATCTATATTGGTGATGTATTTAATTACAGAGTTGATTGAAATTGACAGCCTCAGTGACCTATGAGTGCACTGTTACTGACTGATGGATGCTTCAAGTCTGGTTACTTTTAAAGCAATTCACATGCAGTTCAATAATATCCTGTCAAACTGCAAACTACATTTTTACATGTATATAGACTAGGCAGAGCACATTTTAATTAAAAAAAAAAAGGTAGAGATGAATGTTGTTTAAAAATTAATGTAATTCCTAAAAAAGTAGTCATTATGATTTGAATACTAGATAAAGAACTCTCAATATTATTCATGCTGGCAGTACTCCTTAAGAAACATATATTTTACTTTCATACTCACTGATACAAGAGGAAAACCTTTCAACACAGATTAATTCTCTAAACTCTTCTGTACGCACACAGGCAATTCCCATTAATAGCTAGACAGAGACATTGAGGAAATGGTACCAGAGCTTTCCAAAAGCACATGGAATCTGCTAAGAAAGACTTCAGAAGCTTGGCAACTGACTCCAGTGCAGTAGAAAAGTCCCTTAACACCAAATATGACCCCAGTGGTCACTCTGCTCAGCCTTACTGGAGCATTAATCACGGTCTTAATTGCTAGATATTTCTCATGTCTTCATAACAGCACAGGCAGCATAGAGTGCAGTTACCAATCAGGGATTAGCAGTGGGCAACCCTCCTTCTTTGCCCCTCTGCCTCCTTTTCTCCTTTTTCTCTGTAGTTCTGTGGGGATAGGTTATGCTATCCTCAAGCTGTTGAGTATTTGAGACTCCGTGGACAGTAGTTGTTTCTTAGTAATATCTAAAAGTATAGTTTGTATTCTGGAAGAGTAGCCAATAAGCTCTTCTGACTGAAGAACTCATGTTGCAAACTGAAGCCAGGAAGATGGCATAAAGGATGACCATGTAGTTGAGATGTCAAAATGCCAACTGAACTCATAATCCTGTTCTGTTAATTCATATCTATATCCTGGTAGTAATGGTAGCAGTAAATAAATAATCTTCCTCTTTTCCCAGATTGGTTCACAGTGATCAGTGTTTTCCTTGCTGCCAAATTACACTAACTCATTACGTATATAATTTAAAGCAGAAGTGATGTCAAGGTTTCAGGATATGCCATATGTGCTCGCCTATCTAGTGAGATCGCTTCTCCATTGAGCTCATTGAGAACTACCTGAAAAATCATATTTATATAGATTATATTTATATTCAGTGAAAGAAAAGAAAAGGTTGCAAAGCCTTTGTGAAACCCAAATGATCACCGTACTAAGCATCAGGCTGAAAAAAAGTCTTTGGTGAAGACTAAGCTCCTTGGAACAAACGAAGGATTTTTGCCTTTGAAGGTGCTTGCTCAGTGTAGCTAATACTAATAACTTTATGCATAAGTGATGGAAAAATCAGACTCCCTATTGTTGAGATCTGTATTTAGGGAATGAAACGCTTCCTATTATCATTACTATTTTTAGTAGTTGTAGTAGTAGTAATATTATTAATAATAACAATAATAAATTTTAAAAGGATTCATCCAGCCTAATCGATTTAATAAAATCATAAGGAAAATGTAGTAACTTGCTCAAAGAAAGAATCAAAATTGTTTCTTTTTCACTTTTGCTTTTGTTTACTTAACAAAGTCCTGCATTCTACCTACTTAAGTAGAACAGATTTCACACTGCACCTTGTAAATCACCTCTGAAGTAAGGTAAGAGAATGTAAAAATATTAGTCTTAAAGTTATCCTGAGCTTTACCAACGGAAACAAGCCCATTCTGTCACAAATTATATTTTGAGTGGAAAAAGAAAGCAAATAGCAATATTTAGTGTTTGAAATCATCTGCCCAGACCACCTGTACTAATACCTTCTGTGATAAGTGGCATTGGTCACATTTTAGGAGTTCCTGTGCTGGGCTTCTGCACTTAGACTTCTGTCTCTATGATAAAGGGTCACCAAAATCCATCATATAAAAAGAGGGTTCTGCTGAGGACAGAAGAGAAATTACTTGAGCAGAATTACTCTATTATTTTTGGCTTGTTTTTATAAGCTGTGTACCGGCATATTTCTAACCTTTACTACGCTTCTCTGCCTTCTTCTCTGGACTCTCTATTCTTTCTATGTCTTCTTCTCTTCATGTGTGTTATTTACAGGCACAGAGTACATGGATTTAGTACTTGTTCTGCAAGCTGGACATATATCAAATCCTTCTGACCATTTACCTAAGATGTAGCTGTGGCAATATGTAGACAGGTGAAGTCTAAGCATGTTTTCCATTTTGTTATGGTTTTAAGTGCTAGTCTCTAAGAAGAATTTTGTTTTTCCTTGGACTTGTTGGGTCAGTTTTATGCTTCTTTTTTTTTTTTATTTTTCCAATTAAAGCTCTGAAATGCTGACATTTCTGTCCACACATGAACGATTTAAATGGATGTTTCAGATGGAGCAGCTACACCTTTAGTTGCTTAACTAGTGCTTTTTAGTATAGGACCCCCTTTTCAGACTTCAGAAAGAGGGGTTGAAATTTTCTGGGTCAACTATCTGCTTGAGGCTCAATAGGATAAAATAGTTCAACTGTTTCCAAGAAAAAGATTAGGGGAAAAAAAAAAAAAAGAGAGATTGTTTCCTCATGTTAGAAACCATTATTTGCAACAGGTTTCAGAGAAAACCTTGATATCTGTGCTAATGACAACAGGAGCTGGGAAGTCAGATCTCTGAGTCAACAAGAAAAGGCATAATTTCAAAGCACAGAGGTTGCTTTGTAACCTCTATGCCTTGTTTTATTCAGCACCAGTCAGAGTGTGTGAGGAAAGCCTAATAGCGGAGCAGGAATTCCTCTGACAAATCCCAGTTGCGTTATTTCCTTACAGGACTGTTCTGTTTTGATCGCTGAGCCAGAGGAGGTTAATGATTATGCAAGCAGTATCTGAACCCTAGAGAACAGGGCCTGGCCAGGAACTGGCATAACTGCTCTTTTTCCCATTTCTTAATACAACATCCTCTTTAACCACAGTGCGTTCACACTATCATGAGCCATTGAGTGTGGGCAGGCCATAGAATCATAGAATCATAGAATATCCCGAGCTGGAAGGGACCCATAAGGATCGTTGAGTCCAACTCCTGGCGCCACACAGGTCTACCCAAAATTTTAGACCATGTGACTAAGTGCACAGTCCAAATGCTTCTTAAATTCAGACAGGCTTGGTGCAGTGACTACTTCCCTGGGGAGCCTGTTCCAGTGTGCGACCACCCTCTTGGTGAAGAACCTCTTCCAGATGTCTAGCCTAAACCTTCCCCTTCCTCAGCTTGACACCATTCCCACGGGTCCTATCACTGGTGATTAAGGAGAATAGGTTGGCGCCTGCCCCTCCACTCCCCCTTGTGAGGAAGCTGTAGACCGCGATGAGGTCTCCCCTCAGCCTCCTCTTTTCCAGGCTGAACAGGCCAAGTGACCTCAGCTGCTCCTCATATGTCTTCCCCTCTAGGCCCTTCACCATCTTCGTCGCCCTCCTCGGGACACTCTCCAAAAGTTTTACATCCATTTTGTACTGTGGTGCCCAGAACTGCACACAGTGCTCGAGGTGAGGCCGCACCAGCGCAGAGTAGAGCGGGACAATCACTTACCTTGACCGACCAGCGATGCCATGCTTGATGCACCCCAGTATACAGTTGGCCCTCCTGGCTGCCAGGGCACACTGCTGGCTCATTCAACTTGCTGTCAACCACAACCCCCAGATCCCTCTCTGTGGGGCTGCTCTCCAGTGTCTTGTCGCCCAGTCTCTACATATAGCCAGGGTTGCCCTGTCCCAGGTGCAGGACCCAGCACTTGCTCTTGTTAAACTTCATGCAGTTGGTGATCGCCCAGCTCTCCAATCTGTCCAGATCTCTCTGCAAGGCCTTTCCACCCTCATCCGAGTCTACAACTCCTCCAAGTTTGGTGTCGTCGGCAAATTTGCTCAAAACACCTTCTAGTCCTACATCCAAATAGTTTATAAAAACATTGAAGAGGACTGGCCCTGAAATGGAGCTTTGAGGGACCCCACTAGTGACCATCTGCCAGCCAGATGTGGCCCCATTTACCACAACCCTTTGAGCCCTGCCAATTGATCACCCATTGTATGATGTTTTTGTTTAGTTGTATGCATGTATTCTTTTATTCCAAACCAACCTGGTATTCCCTTTTTTGATATTATTTCCTTGTTGGCCAGTTACAGACTGCCTGGGGTTTCTTGAGAAAGATGAGTGAACCAGCAGGTTAATTATGAATTTACCACCTGAACTTTGTTGGATAAACTGAGCTATGGGTGTTTGATTGCAATGCTGGAAACAGCAGCTAGCTGTGATTGTAAGCTATAGATATGAAATTTACTAAATCTTTCACGTATTCAGGCCTGCTTCCTTTTTTGAATGATCTCTTGTTTAGGTTTATGAAACTCCTGGGAAATCTTTCCCATTAATTAATTTTTACATTTATCTTTTCCCATCTAACCTAACAAATGATATTTTGATATTTAAGGAAATTCTAGTTGCAATGGTCAAATGTTAAGCCAAGTCTCTTTTTTTTTTTTTTCCTTTTTTTTTTCTTTCTCATCTGCTTGTTCACTTGGCTATAAATGTAGTATACGAGTAATCTCTGAACATCAGGAAGACAAATACGATGATCTGAGCATTATATAAAATTTGAACTGAATAGTTGAACTCTATGCAATTTTAGTATTATTTCTTTTCATTCTCAACTTCTCTATTTTCCTCTTCAGCACTTCTGTATAGACATTCCAAGAAAACCACAAAGAATATAATGTAACAACAGCCATCTGCAGGTCAGTTAAACCCATCTATCAGCATATCAGCAAGTGGACCTAAAATATTTATAGAATTTTTATTCATGAGAGAAAGAAATCTTTAATTGGTGATTACCATAAGAAGGTAATAATGAACTGAAATCTGTGTAGTGCAGTTTTTTATTACTCATTTTCTGCAGGCAAGATAAGAAAACAAAATGAAGAAATTAGTTTTCATTTGTCAGAAGAGCTATTTTGTGTAGATTACTGATGAAATGCATTTTGAAATGTGATGCATCTGTACATATCCAGATTCACATCTCTGATCTAGTGAAATATCACAGATACTTCCCAAAAAGGGAGTTTTATATCAAACAGTAAAATCTGTATCAATTACTGTGTATTCATAATAACACATAACCTGATATTTAATTGTGACTAGATAAAATTTCTGATGATATAATTTTCAGCATAGTATTCCGCATATTCCTAACTTAAAATGGAGTTCTTGTATTGAAGGTTCAAATACTTTAATGGATTTGAGGCTGTCATGAAGATGTTTATACAGTCAGAAATTACAGAGTTTAGAAGTATGACAGTAAGTTCAATTTGTATAAAACAGACAACTTTGAAAAAGGTAATGTACTTTTAAGAGGTCTTCAGAAAAAAAAAAAACACTGCAGTGCCATAAAAAAATATATCCATTGCTTGTCTTCCACTCCTTTAATTTCATTCTAACTTTAAATAAACATTTCTTTACATTTAGCAACAGTGAAAAAGGCTGCTGTTACTCATTTTGTATGATTAAAACTACATTAGGAATATAGATGTATTAATTTACAGATACGGATACTAATTGCTTAAATATTGAGTTCAAAACTAGACACTAGTACTGGGAAGGGATAATTGGTTCTTGCCGTAGAAAAAAAAAAAAAACTATAATAAAGAACTTGAAAGTGCTGTCACATTTCACATAACAAGCAAAATCTCAGAATATTTGAAAAATATTCTGAAAGAAAATGTCTTGGGGCTTTCTTAATGAGAATGAATGTGGTTTGAAAAGATCAAATAATATCCACATATGTCAAATACAGGTTCTAATAACAGTTAGAGATAATGAATAAAATTAAAGTAGGTCATTTTTAGTCATTTAGGATCCAATAGGAGGCATTCCTCTTTATAACTGCTTGTTAAAATATAATTAGAAACATTTGCTGTGTTTACAAAAAATGTCAGTATCAAAGATTAAAAAAATCAAAATGAGATATTTTATCATTCTTTAATTTTCTGTTTCTGTTTTGTTAACATTTGAATAGTAAATGGCATGTAAATATGTTAATTTTGTAATAAGTGTCATAGTATAGTAGAAACTGTAAGTAACAAGACAACTATAGGTAATCTGTTAGGAGAAAATGTGTTTTTTTTCCTCTCCCACTGAATGTGATAGCCTGTAGCAATCCATGTATATATATATGTATGTACGTATATATGTATGTATATAGGGAAGCGAACATATGGAATCATGTAAAGAAAAAAAAAAAAGTCCAGATCACATCATTCTTTGGACTAAGATGTGTCAATTTTAGATTATTTCAATTTTTCTACTGTAAATCTGCACAAAGTGTTAGGAGTGAAGGAAAAAAAAAAGTGCAGAATCTGATGTAGAAGTGGTTGTAGGAGAGTTGTTTCAGTGTAGTTGAATGCAATGCAGATGCTCAGCACTTTTCAGCACTTGGTTTAAATTTACCAAGTGCATGCTGGTCATTCATCCACAACATAGATCCTTAGAAATACAATGGCTTGTCAGGATGTTTGTTTTGGAGATGGATATTGCAGACACCACTAGATCCTGGTTTACTGCTGAGAAAAATGATACGTAGAGATGGTTGACATTTATGGCTGAACTGTTTCCTGATTCAAAATGCTGATTTGTGAAATTAATTTTTTCTTGCAATTTTGACAAATGTCTGCATTGATTTTTTTTTAAAGCTTTTTAATGGTGTAAAATTTCATTTTCAAATTTTCAAGAGGGAAGATTATGCTTTGCGTAATTTCTCTTTAAATTTGGGGTTCACAGAGCCATAGGGAAAGGAAGATGCTAACCTAGACAATAGTAAAGGAATTGATGAAAATAGACCCTGCTGCAAAATTATGAAGGGTGGAAAGAAAGTAGGACAACACCACTCATGAGATCACAAGGAGAGTGAAAAGAGTCAAGAAATGAAAGCAATTCGGTTTCCATGGCAAGCCTTGATAAAGGTGTCCCTAAGGCTTAGGGAAACCTGTATGCCAGTGGACTCACCAGACACCTTGTAAAGTGAACAGGACCGGTGCCTACTTACTACAGGAGACAGAGAGAAAGATCGTTAGCTACAGATGTATTCCTCTGTCATTTCCTTGGAGTCAGTGTGGTTTCAGATGAGATGTCCTGTTGACTGTTCTTTTACTTTCCATTTACAGATGTCCCGTGTGGTCTTTTACCACTGCCTTCTCAATCCTCAACACCACACCGCATCTGAGCACTAACCACATTGACACAGATATAAAAGGAGACCTTGGGTATCTCATATATATTACAGTAAGCAACAAAATAATGCTCAATAAAATATTCAACATTTGCTATTATTTTGTTGCTTACTTTCTTCATGACATCTCTAAGGTATGGCTTTTTATATTCAACTGCATAACTAAAAATCTTTACATTGACTTTTTTTTTGCCAACTTGAACCTCAGTCAATGGCTTTGAGAAAGATGTTCTTACCCTAGTTATAGCACTTTAGAAGCTGTGACAAGACTGTCCTCATAGCCCATGTCTCTGATTGTGCCATATCCCTCTGGATCTTCCTCTCTTTCCTCCTTCTCTACAGCAACAAGTATAAACTGTTTATCTCCCCTCTAAAAGGCAGTAATGCTCTAGTCACACTATTTCATTGATCACCTAGTACAAAAGTTTTCACTGAATGCACTGGGACAATTTTAATGTATGAGAAGCCTTAATGCATGAAAAATTACAGAGTAGGACCTCTTTATTTAATTTATTCCTTTTCTGATTTTTTTATTTTTAGTTTTTCTTTGTTTAATAGTTCTGAGTTTCTGTCTCCTACTGGATTTCATTCCTTCACTTTTTCTCAACCTTTCTTTCTTTTCTTTTCCTAAAATGCCTTCTCCCGATGCTCTTCCTTGGTTTCCTTGCCAAATGCATTTTCAAAGCTGTTATTTATTTGTTGCTGCATGGCCAAATCTAGTTATTTCAAAATCCCTCTGAGTGTTTTTTACACATATCCTGATTTTTAAGCACCCCATACATGAAGTGTGACTGTCAATTGCAGTGTTTCTCATACTGCAGCATCTTCTCCTTTGAAATGGCTGTGTGTGACATGGCTCAGGTCATGAGCAGGAAACAAGTGATTTCCTTCTGCATGCTTCTTCTACTACGTTCTTTGTAAACATCAAGAGATCCTGCAGAAGGACTGACTCATCAGCTAGTTCTAGTTTTTCCTTTCTCTCCATCCTTCTCTCCCTGCATCCCCTCACATGCACACATTCTGGATGGTGGGATATCCTCAGCAATACAGCAGTGTTTCCATCATCCTTCTCAAGAAGTTACCTGGAGGGATCTGTCAAAATCATCTTTTTTTCTTCTCACTGTTTGAAGTCTTCTCTGGACAATATTGCATTTTATCAAGTGCTTATAGATACGTGAGGAAACCAATGATCACTCTTGCTCCTGTAGAAATCTGTGCTTCCTGCAAAGCAAATCTGTCTTTCTGAACTCAAACAATGACTACAGTCCCTCCAATCATCTAAAACAAATGGTATTTATTTCCCATCATGGGCTCACATCTATGATCCTAATTACTTTCAGTTAAGGGTTGGAGCTAAATGTTTAGAATGAAGGGGAAAAGTAAGCCCGTTAGTGTAATTTCTGTAAAATCTAACTTAGAGTAAGGCTGTTTCACATGGTGGTAACTGTTAGCCCCACCACTTATTATTGGCTTATCAAGGCTATTTTTAATAATGTTATCTTTAACTGGAGTCTTGAGATTTGATGGCATGCACTACTTTTTAGAGTATTGTGGTAGTGTAATGACCCTATTCATGTATAACTCAAAACTTTAGAATTGATAAGGTGAAGGCTGAAGTTGAATGTGAGGTTGGCTAAGGCTAAGGCTTTATTATTTTTATTTTTATTTTAACCTGGAAAGACTATATAGCTCAATGGCATATAGATAAACTGTGACATGTTCTTGAAAGGATTTTGTAGCCTTCTACAGGAAGGCTGTTGTAAGTGACTGCACTGGCTGATTTACAGATGCAAGTTTCAGTTTGTAATTTTACCATGTATAATTACAATAGAGGTGCACTCTCAGTACCATGCAATCAGCAACTTAGTCCAAAAGTTCCTATAGTAGAATAAGTTTTATTTGCTTATTTTAATTCTTGGTAATAAAAAGCCCTTTAAGAAATTATCACTTATTTCCTAACAACCTAACCACAAACTACTGATGTTCTATAGTCAAAGATGACCCAACTTGCCCAAGAACAAACATTCTTATTGGTTTAGACTTTTGTTACAGGGAGTTGTTGTCTAAATGAGCTCTAGGTAAGTAGCATTTCCACATTTTAGTTATCCTGTGACTATATGAGGAACAATACAAATTACAAACTGCAGGCCACATCTTTTTATCAATGCAGAAATCATTGCATTTTACACTATCCCCCCCTGGGCTGTATAATAGAACATTAATTTTATAATCAGCACTTATTTACTCCTTGCCAAGTAGCATAAACAGCTCTTAAAGTCAAGTCCTCTTAATGATACAGAACGTTTTACACCCTTCTTTTGCTAATATATTCTTCAAGGGAAGACTTGCATGTTTGAAGATTACTCTCAGACATAATGAAGAAATGACAGAAAGCCTGTTGGCCTAGAAAAGAGCCATTCACATCCATTCATTTATGCATATCCCACTCACATGCTGGTAGTGTTTTATGACATGTATTTCTATCCCCTTATCCATGCAGTTATCAGGCACCATATGTAAGGCAAGCATTAAAGCAAGAACATCACATGTGACACCTAGTTAGTTGGTTAGAGACAGACAAAGTCATTTCTTCTTATCTCAGCAGGAAGCCACACTACTTTGAGCCCAAAGCTTCTTGGTTCAATTTCTTGCTGGAATTGATTCCTTATAAATATGAATTACGCTTTATTTGATCTTTCCTCATTTGTGGGCTGGGCAGCAGTGCCCCACAGATCTGTATGTGGAGGGTCCACATAGGTTTTCTATGTTTTCTCTGTGGAAAGCAGGAAATAAGGATTTGAATCCTCTACGTGAAACTTTGGAGGGTGTACTTTATTTGCTCCAGCCCTATTGGAATGGGAGGCTTAGTAAGTCAGAGGAGCAACGGAACAAACATGGCAGACATATATTAAGCCCCTTTTCCTATAGAAATTCATCACAGACCCCAAGGGAAATCAATCAGTCTTAAAATGGTGTATCTTGGTGACTTGAGCTTGGGTGCTGTTCTGTAAATCATCATTGCACTACCTTTTTCCAAAGTATGCTAAATTAGAGAGGAGATAAACAGAGCTTTAAAACTGATGTAATCTGCAGAGGTATAACATAGATAGTACTTTTTATTTTTCAGGGAGAAGTAAGAGAATCACATGATTATTCCTGTAAAAGGAATCAATCCTTGTCACCTTTTGTGTGTTTAAGAATAAGAAAGACTAACCCAACTTTTGGTCACCATTTTGTAATATAGGAACTTTGAACTTTATTTTTATTCTAGATAAAGTGTGTGTGTGTGTAGGCATATGTTTTAAACCATTCTGTGTCTTACATTGTAATGATACTCAGTGATGTGGCATTGCAAATGTTAGTATCTCTCATCTTAAGAATTTAACCTCTTTTAATTTTCAAGATATTATAATATCAGAGAATGGCTGAGGTTGGAAAGCCATTTCTCCACCTGGAGATCCTTAGTTCAACCCACCTGTTCAAAGCATATTCAGCAAGACCAGTTTGCTCAAGAGAGTGTTCAGCTGAGTTTTGAATATCTCCAGGCTGGAGAATCCACAGATGCTTCCAGTGCCCCATCGCAGTAAGACTTTTTTTTCTTTGTGTTTAAATGGAATTTACTGTAGTTCAGTTTGTGCCCATTGCCTCTTGTCCTCTCACTGTGTACTACAGAGAAAAGCTCCATCTTCTTTACTGCTCCCACCCCACCTTGTTTTTATGTCTACTTTGACATGCAGGAAGCTTGTTGGGATGGGCCTTTCCTGTACTTATAGGAGGTGATCCTTTAAAATGAACCAGCTGTCCAGAACCCCTGTTCTCTCCATGACCATATCCCAAGGCATTCTTCCAATCAGGTCACTGAACAGGACAATGTCTGCATTCCTGAAGTCCAAGGTTGTGATCCTTTTTTTAAAAATTATTATTATTATTATTTTACCTTGTCCCCTTCTCTCATGATCCTAACCTCTGCCATCTCTTAGCAGAGACCAGGCTACCTCTGATCTTCTCATGCTCCTCATCTTCTCATCATCTTAATGATGAACTTGTCAGTTAAGTATGAGAGGTTCAGCAGAGTATCTCCCTCTGTTGGTTTCACAATCACCTGTAATTAAGAATTGATTAATATTGGACTCCAGAGACCTCTTGAATTGGTTCTATCCAGTTGTGTTGCGGGCATACCAGAGTGGTTCAAGCTCTTCATGAGGATGAGGGCCTGAAAATGTAAGGCTTCTTCCAGATGTGTGAGGAGGACCTCATTTTCTTTTTCTTGGTCCTGTTGTCAGCAGCAGATTTCCACCATGGTGTTGCTAACCTTGGTCTTCCCCCTAATCCTTTCCTATAAGCTCTCAGATGACTCGTCATCTCAGCATGTCTCTGAGCTCCTAGTGGGATCATAGCTCTGCATCTGCATGCAGGCCTCTAATTCCTCATGTTTGCTACAAGAAATTTTCTGAGATGCAGCCAGACATAAAAATGGAAAATAAAATAAAATAAAAAATTCATATAATGCTGCTCTATCAACCTTTATTTTTGTGCATAAACTTGGTGTGCATCCCTTTCAGCAATGTTTTGTTGATTATGATGTCTCCCCCCGCACCATTTACTTGAGGAAATCCACCGCTTCTGTACTTGATTAAGGGTTGTCATCACCCACGACATTCTTAATTTAATGCTCTCCTTACCTTGGCGAGCATCATAGCAAAGATGATTTTTTTCGCCAGTTGCTCAGGTCTTAGTATGTATTTGTAAAAACCCAAACATTTATACTTATAAGAGAGCAATATTAAAGTCAACCATCCCGTTGACTTATATTGAGTCTAATTGTGCAAATTCTTAGAGTGAATATAAGTTGCAACATAAGTCTCCAAAGGTGAAATTCTACTTGATAAGAAGTAATAGTAATAATAATAATAATAATAATAATAATAATAATAATATGTGATTGTGCAAACAGATTTGTGACTAAACGTGCACCATTTTGGGGAAAAGAATGGTATATGACATAAAACAGCACAGGAAGTCTCCGTTATACAAGCAATTTTGATAGAAACCATGAACTATCAAAATGGTGGTGCATCTTTGCCATTCTTTGGGTAAAAGATAGGTGTCTTTTTTCATTCCTTGGAGACTATTTTTGAGGTTTATGCCTCATATTTTGGTCAACATTTCTTTTTATTTTCCCCCTGCAGTTCTGATATCTGGACTACGTATGATCTATTGCTGACTGTATAATGACAGTCAAGTTTGCCAGCAGAGTTACTCCATTATCTAAGTCATTGCTCTATAAAGTGCTTTGAGATACCTTGAATATGAAAGGTTATATATCTAAATAAATTCTGCTTTATTCTCTATGGTGCCAGAGCTGTGCCCGTAAATATTCAGCGTTTTGTATGATGGGATGAAAATGGGAGGGGAAAAAGGATAAAAACTCGTCTTAGTTATATTATACTTGCTTTTCTTTCTTTACTACATGACTATTTTCTGATGTTTGACATTCACTCCTGAAATTGTTTCAGTAGAGTTGTACCTCTGTAATGAAGCATGGCAAAGAACTTCTTTATGTGACAAGTCTTAAAGGACTGTTATCAAAATAGCAGTTTCTTTTTTATCAAGCTAAAGCTAAAATTCATATTTTAAGCTTTGTTTTCATGCATGATGTATTTATTGGACCATCATAACTCTTCAAAGGTGCTACTGAGAAATTCATTTTTACTATTGCTGCATACTGCCAAGGTCTGGAAGAAAGTATTCCTGGTCAAAGAGCAGATGTCTCATTCAAAACAATTTTCAGTTTAAACTTCACGCTGTTCTCTCAGTGCTTTTAATCTTGCTGTTCACCTTTTCGTGGAATATCATAGTGGAATTATATTCGTTTTCCACAAGTCTTAAGCTTGTTACAGGGTCTTTAGAGGTGTTTTGTGGGCAGTGGATTGTACAGACATATAGGACAGATGTTCTGATTAACATCTTTTGATTGCATATGCATATGAGAAAAACACTTGACCTCGCAAACTCCAGAGAAGAACACACAACTAAAAAGGAGAGAATGGTATTGCATGCAATTTGATTTCTGAGAAAAATTTGAAATGTTTTGATAAATTCAAATTAAGAGTGGCTAAATTCAACTACAAAGCTGTTTCAGTAATTCAAAATATGATTAATTGAACTTTAGTAAATAACATGACCCTCCTGAGGGTGAAACTTGGTTGGAAAACTTTCAGATCTGACATAACATTTTGGCAATAATGTTTCTGGCAACATTGGAATAAAGATATGCAGAATGCACCGAAGTTCATAAATATGAAGAAAAGTAACTACTTCTAATAAGCTGCTTTGTGTGAAATAGAGTTAAATGTGGTATTAAGCTGAAAAGTCAGAACATGATCTGGTTCCAGTCACTTCAGGTCTGAATCACAAGCTTTTGACAGACTCATTGTGGAGAGAAGAGCCACACACGTTTTTCAACTGTGCATTCAAGAGAGAATTAGGATGTATATTGCAATTTGGCTCAAAGTTTGACTTCATTTTAAAATGCTTAAGATGTTCCTCATATTTCTTTACACATTTCTCTCAATCCTAGTTAAACTGTTTTATTTGTGTCCTGTGACTAGCAAACTTGTGCTGATTCTTACCGGTTATCTCATGGATATTGTATCAGGAAAAGGCAGACATCTATCTTGAGCTGCATTAATTGTAAGCTGAATGGATGGCTGAACACCTTCAGTATTCTGTTTTTAATGTTGTCATGGGTGTCATCTCTGTTTCCAGCTTTTTGGTTTTATTGAAGTTTCATTTTCTGTAATTTTCTGGAAATGCAGAAGATAGAGTTATGCTGTGAAAAATGAGATGGTGAGCCTATAGCTCAGACACTAGTTTGTTCAAAGATTGACCATTGAATATAAAGTATGCAAGGCTAAGAACAGTTTTGATATGATCCATTGTTGAATGTGCAGTGATTCATTTTCCTTTTCTAAGTATGCTTTGATGTAGTTCTTCCATTTGTCACATTTTTCCATTAATAAGTACCCAGAAGGACACAAAAAACATGAGCAGTCATTCCAAAGTACGGTGTAGAATAAATTAAATTAGTATATAAGAAATATCTTCTAAACATAACAAAACACATACCGGACATCATACAACATAAATTAGCAGCTTCTAAGATGCCTTCTGCAAAACGATACCACATGGAAAGCTTTTCCAAAAGGTGATATTGGGAAATGAATGGGAATTTCATGAGCATTTGGGTGGCTCTCCATTCAGGTTACTTTATCAGTAGTGCTGTCAGTGCATGTGCCTATATTTGTAGGGACTTCATATTTAAACTTGTGCAGGTACTGTTGCAAGCCTCAGATCAACAGTCGGTAAACATATATCTATTGCCTCTCTTCAACAAAGTTATAAACGTGATAAAATTTAATCACGTGTTTATATTCCTTACTGAATGAAGTCCAGTGTAGTTTGGGCTGTTAAACAGATATAATATTGTTATATATTCACAAATAAGTTCACAGCCAAGTTGATCAAGGAATTCATGGTCTTGAAACACTGCAACATACTGGAATCTGCAGGATTTAAAATAAATTAAAGAAAATGAAGAATCTGTGTGTTTTATACTACCACAGCAAAGCCTCTTTACTGCTGTGAGGATGGGGGGCTAGAGTGAGGGGGTGTATTGGTTATTCAGGCAATGATACTGCTGGATTAAAAGCAAGCCAGGTTGGTAGAGATCCAGCGTTCAGTGTGCTAGCTGAGAAAAAATGAAAAGGTAAGCACATATGGTTGAACAGCTGGTTTCAAATTTATAAAATACCTCCTTTAATCCCTGCAGCTTTCTTAGCTTTTTCTCTTAATTCTGTTTCTTTACAGAAAGCACTTTGAAAATCATTCTTCTTTTTTTTTTTTTAATTGTAATTTTCCCCCAATATTAAATCACTTCCATTTCAATTGTATAGTTTTGACTTTCACCAGAATACCTCAAATGCAGAAGTAAATACATCTAGAGGAGTTAGAGTTTCAAATCATAATGTGGAGAGAGGGAAGAAGAGGAAGAATCCTTCTATGACAGGTCAGATTATTTTTTCTTGTATGGTGGTATGATTTTTTTCTTACTGCTTTTGCTACATTGTACTTCTAACTGAATTTATATGCATAGTTTTATACATAGTCCAAATCATGGATGTTTTCTTGCCTCATACTCAGGATAATTTCTTTTAACTCTAACTTTCTCTACTTTGTCTTGAACTCCTAAAGCACATCTAAGACATTAATTTATTAAGTTTCATAACGCACCTAAAGGGAGAGAAAATATGCCAATTTTCAGCTGTGAAATGGAGAGATTACAGCAATACTGATAAAAAATGAAGAGTGTAGGACAGAACAGAGATTGAATTTAAGGGAGTGGCTCCTTTAAATCATTATTTTAACCTACTGGGACATACTTTAATATATTTCAGTTTTCATAAGAAATGGAACAACCCCTCATACTGTGCATTGGTATGTCCACAAACAAGAGAAGTTTACAATCTCTTTGTATATCTCTGCAACACAGTTCTAGTTTACTTTGTTTGTAGCTTCTAGTATTAGAATTTTTATTTTGATTCTTATTAGCTGAAGGAATTGTGAATCAAATGAGAAGATTAATGTTGTTTCTGAGAAAAGGGTTAAGTTTCAGAAACTGAATTTCTTCTAATGATCTCAGTAACTGATTTTTAATTTTTTTTCAGATGACTTTTTAGAGAAAAATATGCTTTTCTAATTCCTTCAGTGAAACTGATGACCTCAATAAAAGCATTAGATTTTCACTTTTCAAATTTATTGGGGATGTTCTTGGCTACTGACTGTTTTTAATATTCTTCTTTTGCTTTTACTGTCTTTTGAAAAGAAACAAAACCATGAATGTTACCCAGGACTCAAATTTTGTTGTCAAAGCTCTGTGTGTCCAAGCAGAGGTACTTGTTTTGTTATGGGAAGCAGTTAAGTTGCACCATGATAGCATTTCACTTGGTCTTCTGCTGCTTAAAGTTATGGAGCTCATTTATTTGATATTACTCCATGTGTATTTTCACAGTCCATCGCTATGCCACCTGGACAAGTATTAAGACTCCTGGAAACCATTTTTTTTACGTTGTTCAGATGTTTGTGGCCAAATTTTTCAAATCTTTCCCAAAGATCTTTCTGGTTAAACAGATACATACCCACTGAGATTCAGATTGATTGTGTTCATATTTAAATCAATCAATCATGGATTGTAACTGATGTAGCAGAGAGAGAAATCCTAGTTACATGGCATTTGCATTTCTAAATATTTTTCATGCCTTGGCTTTAGAGCCTAGAGCACCTAAAGCACTTGAGGCTGAGAAGTCTGTTATTATTATTCTCAGACTGTAAATACCATAATAATGTTGTGTAAGAAATAATTGTTAAAGCCAAACATTTATAAGCAAACAAGTACAGATTACTTACAGTTTTGTTTTGCTTTATTTAGTAATCCACAATGTCTATTTTACTATAGAAGGACTTCGTAATCTTAGTTTGACAGCACAAGTATATTTTGTACAGGAATAAAGTCTGGAGTTATGAGCACATCTGCATTTGGCAGCTCGGTAGCTCTGTATTTTTCTCTTTTCCTTCCAGCACACAGGAGTTTAATAGCTTACCTGTAGAACAGGAAGTATAGACCTGGTCTTTAAAGACCTCTGTCCTATTCCAGAGGAGACCTCTATCATTATTCTAGCTATGCTGACAACACAGAACGCACTGTCACAGTCCTCTAGGTAAAACCCTTATTACATGTGTCATTAGAGGATGTTTGCCATATCTGCTTTAACACTGCAGACATTTTAAGTAGGTTATTCCATCACTTTGCCATTTTGATTATGACAACAAAATGACACCATATTGAAATGGATTTTAGAAAGAAAGGCTAACTGTCCAAAGAGGTCCATGCTCACTCTAATTAAAATTGGCTTAGGTGGCACAACCTTCATAATTCAGACTATGACTATGAAGGATATGCATGTTGAAAGCGCTCTTTGCTCATTAGTGCTATTTCTGTCAAACACTGCTACCTGCTCTTTTCTTAATGAATGCTAAGCCATCTCTTTAGAAGATTGTGCTGCTTCCCTGAACTGAGGGAACTGTCTTATTTCCTCCCAAGTTCGTTGAGAGTAAAATCGGGGAGTCACCTCTTTGACATTTCCCAACCTCTGTACTTATTTATCTCTTTGAGACCCTGTGCTCCAGAGATATCACTGTCTTAATTAAGAAGAAGGATGTGACCATGGTAAATTGACTGATTCCATTGATTAAGGACTAGCTGTACAAGTAACATTGATTTTAACAGTGGGTCTACATAAATGTAATTGTTCGAACATGGGGCTGCATAATTATGGTGATGTACGAGAATAGTTGGTTTGTCCTTTTCAACCTTCACTAACATTCTTTTGCATGGTAATGTACCTCATTCAATTAGCAGAAATCTTAAATGTTACAAAATGTCTTTTGTGAAGGCACACGGTAATCATCATAGTCTAATTTAATTTAACAGCATCAGACAGATACATCTCTTTCTTTTCCTTTCTTTCTTTCTAGATTTTTCTTCCCCAGCTTCCCCTCCCCCCCCCCCCATTTTTTTTTAACTGGATAGAAGCACTCATACACACACGAGTGAAAAAAAAATATAAAAAGAGACTTTCTCACTCTACCCAATTTGTAAAGTGTATGATTTTAAGCCAGAACTTGCACTGCTAATTCATGATTATGGACAACTTGTTTTCTGTTTTTCCCCGCTTCAGATGCCTCCAGGGCATACTGGACACATTCTGCATCTACCCTGCAATTTCTTCCACCCTCCCTCTGGTGTCAGCATTCCATTTTTCACCAAATGTTATAATTCTCATGTTTCTTCTTCAGATTTAAACTTCCAACTCTCTCTCATCTCCATACTCCTCTAAAAACAACCTATGCTTGACTGAACATCTCTGGAATACCTTTTTCAGAGGAATTCATAAGGCATTAGTGGACACATCACAGTTTGCGGGAGACAGTAAGCTGAATTTGGAGAGCCAGAAATTTAAGGTAAGAAGTGGCAGAAATCAGCAAAAGAGCTGAGGTTTTAATTGCTACAATAAATATGTTGACCACTTTCAGAGTATAGAACTTTTGCTACCAGTTCATTATTATTTTTTATGGTATATTCTCCAGACACAGCAGAGCTCTGTGGGGCATTAGACTGTTAAGTCTTTTGGGCAAGAGCTGTCTCTTGGCACTGTGTTTATATGACTGGTGAGTAATTCTTGGGAAGAAGCAATAACTTAGTTTTGTAGTGTTGTTTATTTGCTCAAAAACATGATTTTATAGCACCAAAAGTTACTTGGAAATCTGAATCAAAGAGCTGAAGTACTGGCTTCCTCTCTCCTTCCATGTTTTTATATTTATTTTCACCAAGCACAAAACTGGACATTTCAGTATTCTCCAAATGGTTTGAACTTACCGTTTTGACACCACTCATAAATGGAATATACAGGGAAGCTTGCCACCCTGGTTCAATAAATAATATACTATGATATATGATATCCATGTGGATTGAGGGACTCTGTTTTGCCAGTGTTGGATAAAGGTCTTGAACATTAATATCTTAACCCTCAGATAAATTCTTGAATTCTTAGGAGGATATTGTTAGGCTGGAGAGAGTGGCTACATGGTGTTTAGGGATATCAGGCTGTATCGAATTAATACTTCCATTTTGGATGCAGATTCAGTGGGAAGTGTAGTATACCCCAGAACATAAGTCCAAGTTTGCAGCAAGATTCTGATTCAAGCAGAGAGGGGAGTGGAGCTCTGATGCAGCTCTTTGTGAGCTGAGACCTTTAACAGCTGAGGTGTGGTAAATGGGTGTTGCATTCTTCCTTCTGCTTTTTTGCACATACCGAATGCTGAAAGATTCTCTTTTTCATTACCTCATAGCGCAGGAAGGCAAGCAGCCCTCCAAAGTGTGGACACAAAAATGGGACCTGTCCCAAAGTTAAAGATGTTTTCAGCCCCTCAAGTAAATATTTGTGTTGACTTATTTATTTTCTGGTTTATCATTGCATAAGTCTAGTCTCACAGAGTTCTGTACTGAAACTTGCTATCACACTGGGCACTTAATATAATTTTTCTGGTCATTGTATGGCAGGTGTCCTTGAAAAGTTTCAATTACCTTTTTTTACCCTACTACCAAATTCATCAATATTTATACCCTATAGCTGCAGTGGGAAGCACTTTGGATAATCAGTGTCCTCCATACTATCAAAAATAGACAAAAACTGTCCTTACCGTACGTGTGCATGATATATCTAAATGAGAATTAAAGCCCTCCAGCAATCAAGTATGCACACAAGTTAAGAGAAGTGACACCAATACACACACTTCAGCACATATACATGCATACACACAAGAAAATCATATCCTGGATTTAAAAGGCTTTGAGATTAAAGGCCCAAGGGGCTTAAAACTTAAAGAAATATTCCTTCAACATCATTGCATATTCATGAGTGAGTATTTTGGCAAGCAGGCTGAGCAAAATAGCTTACAGAATTATGGAAGGAAGATTACTGTTGATTCCTGTGTGCCACAATAGTGCTTTCACAGAGAGAAAAGAAAATGTAAATAATTATCCAAGTGATGGCATTGATACAGGTAACTCTGAGGGCCCTACCCAACCCAGATTCTGTTACATATTTTTGATCCATGTAAGGTGCAAAGCATGGAAGAAAGGTACTCAGGAGGTCAGCCACTTCCAGAGACAGGTTAAAAGGTAAGAAAGAAAACCTGCCCTGCACAACATGAGGTTGCAAAGCCAGCTTTCCCACAGGTTTTCCTCTGTTGCTTTCTGTTTGGGCCAGACCTAGAGCTCCTACCAGACAGCAGGGATTTGTACCAGATTCTCCTATTTTCCACCGAATTTACTCTCAGTTACCTTGCCAGAAGAGTTGCCAGAGGCCAATTTTATTCTCCAGGGTTGCTCATCTGGATTTCTCTTTCTTCCAGTGTTTTTGTTTGTTCTCATCAACATTTTGCCAGGGCTTTATCATGTCTGCAAATCTTTCAGGGTAGAAAAATGTTTTCCCTGTATCATTTTGTCAGGTAGAGTGAATAGATGTGATACTGGTGCTTTTTATCCCTGATTAGCAAAAAGGTTCAAGAAATATTGGTGATAAAACTGAGCAATAGTAATGAGACAGAAGCATATTCTAACAATAGTAGATAAATAATATAATTACAATAGCAAGAAAGGAAGAAATAAACTAATTGAAGAAGTGCAAAAATAAGCAATTTGTCGTGTGCACTTTCACTCAAATTGACTTAATTTAAACTAAAAACGGTGTAAGCAAAGGATAATATCGTTAAAGAAGCATGGTTTGCATGTATTTCCTCATACCAGACAGACAGCTCTGAGGACAAAATTACTGCTATCATTGTAAGCAGAAAGGGTTCCTAGCTATATAAAACAGATAAAAGAACACAAACAAATAAAAACATTGCTACATCCAGTACACCAGACATATCAATATTTCGATATCTCAGTCAAACAATGTGCCTTGATTTCTAACATGAGATCAGTCTTTTTGCAGTAAAAAATAAAGGCTGTATTTTCATCTATAGGCAAATATGTATCTCTCATGTAAGTGGAAGTTCAATGACGGTCCAGATGCTTCTGGTTTAAGCCATATAGAAATGTGTAGGTATAAGAAAGGTGGTACAAACTGCATTCAGGAAGCTTACTTCCTGGTTTAAATAACACAGATTTCACAAAATACATCCACACTTTTTTTCACTAGTCAACTTGAAAAGGTGTATATTTTACAAAAATATTTTTGGTCTGAGCAGAGCCAAGGCTTCTTGACCTCTCCTGAAATGATGTTCCTTGTACATTATTACTTAGATGGAACAGCCTGGGTTTGGAGTTTCATGCTGCTCATGCTGCCCTTTCTCTCTCTCCCTTCTACTTTATTTTATTTATTTATTTATTTATTAACTCTTACCATCATACCTGTTTATGTCATACTCCTTTCCTTTGGAAAAGGAGTTATCATCCTCTCTCGCTGGGTCAGTTAGGGTCTTAACCCTAACCCTGGCCCTGAAGATCCTCTTTAAGGAGACAAGGTGAGTCAGCAGGGCAGTATTCCAGAACACCAAAACCATATTGCTTGATTTTCATGAACATATCAGGGACAAATTCTGTTACCTTATGATCTTTGGACTCAGTGGTGTAACAGACTAACGCTTAGCTTGCGCTAAGCAGTGAAAAGGGCACCGGGACATCCTTACAGCAGCAGCAGACTTCAGCACAGAAAAGGTAGAAGAATAAACCTAATTTTTTTGTATATTCATTGGTAGTTCCAGGGCCCAGTTTCCTGGACTCTGGCATTATCAGTGGAGCCAGAAGTACCTTAGGAAACCCTGAGCAGAAGGAGGAGGAGATGTGCAGCCTGTGCACAACCTTGCTCTAAAATGGTGTCTGGCCTGAGCAACCTTTGCCTTTGAAAAACAGAAGTTGTCGCACTCCTACTTATATAGTTGGTTAAAGACACAACAGCAATGTGTTTCCCACCATGACCTCTGTATTTGAAGAATCAGCACAAATTGAATTTCTACTGACAACCTGCAATTACTTGAGCAGAAAGCAAAGCATAACCTAAACCTTCAGGATAGCACTGTTAAAGGTATTCAGATCTTACACAAGGCCATTTCACACAGACCACAGTACTAACATGTGAGCAAGTGGAAATGTGGTTGTGGTGTATATGGGATGACAATTCATAACACTTCCACCCCAGAGGGTATTTATGGATCCACAGTATACTATACCAGGGTTGTTTTAATTATTTTACTGTCCCTGCTTTGAATTTGAAAAGTACCATAACTATAAAACTTATACGGTTAAAATATATGTAATAGTGGACTAGTCTCACCTAATTTAACTTTTTTGATTTTTTAATGGCATCTTTTTTGTAAGATTATCCTATTGTCTTGAGGTTTTGCAAGGATGACTGTAGTAGTATTCATCAATACTTCTCATCTGTATCTGACTGACACTAAGCAGGAACTGTGATTTTTTGGTATGAAACTGTAATATTGAGTTCATAATCAAAATTTCTTACACTTACCATTAGATGCTACAACTTGGCTGCTCTGCCATTTGTTTTATTAAAGTTTGTTTGGTTGATTGGTTGGTTGGTTTTTATTGTTTGTTTGTTCTTGGTTTTTGGTGTTTGTTTGTTTTGTTTTGGGGTTTGTTTTTTGAAAATGTTCCTGATTGTTCTTAAAGCAAGGAATATTTTGATGACAGGTCATAGGTAGATGGACTGCTGTTTGGAGTACTGGGATTCCAAAACGCTGATGTCACTTTCTGGTAGCCTTCCAGCTTTTCTTGCAGAAGTTTAATTCAGAAACATCTTTGTATAAAAACTTCAAGTAATATTTATTTTTTCAATAAGAAATACTGCATAGAGAGAAATTGACATTGTTTGGACATCTTTGAATATAATAGATGTGAAAATTTTAATTTTTTGTGGGCCAATTGTAGGTCTGTGAACATACAAAACTATGGAAGGCTTTTAGTAGAAGGCAACAGTAACATGAAAAAATGTGCTGAGTTTCAAGGATGTGAGTGAAATAAGACTATAATTTATAATCTACATTTTTAAAATTATTATTATTTCTAGTTGATTAACACAAAATAAATTTGCAAGTTTGTAGTATGTGGCTTGACACAAGAAACTGACAAAGGTGTGTGATTTTAGTTTGATAAAGTACTTCATATAAGGAAAGAAAGGCTTTCATTGTTTCATTATTTGGAAACATTTTGAATAATGATTAATTTGCACTCCCATAGTACTTAAAATGCCTTTATTATAACTACTATAACTTTTTTGTGTGTGTGTGTGTGTTAAATCACAGCCACTAGGCTAGTATTTTTAAAGACACACCGGCTGATTCTCTTGTTAGTGGAGTGAGTATCTCAAACATGCCCAGTTTGTCAAATACTCCCTAGGTGCAAAGCAGAGATTGAGTGTATTTTTGCTATTCTTGGGTCAATCCAACTCCAAGAAATCTGTAAGCAGTGAAACAGTTCTAAAGATGAGTGCCCAGGAATCATCTTCTGGGTGTTTTTGTGAGTTCTGATTACATTTCACTGAACTCGTAACTAATTAACTAACTAAAATACGTTTCTACATTGGTAACTGTACATCTCACCCATTTCATAATTTCCTTTTACTGAAATGCCATAAACTTTCTGAATATTACTAATTCTATAACACAAATAGGCTTGAATCAAAAAAAAAAAAAAAAATCCATAATTTTCACTTTGGTTATTTGGTTCTCTAAAAGGCCTGGTTTGAGGAAATTAGCTAAGCCAAGCTTGTCTTCACACAGAAGTTACACCAATTTAATTTGAATCGTTTTATAAATCGATTTTGTTAAACCGATCTGAACACTTGTTTGGACACTCCTAAATTGATTTTGCCCAGGCTTATATTGATTTAGCCTAAGTCAGGAAGGAATTCACTTAAGATAAATTGATGCAAGTCTGATTGAAATAAAATTAGAAGTGCCAACATAGGGTTTGCATGGGTTTACTAAATTGATTTAAAAATACACTTTTAATTAAAGTGATGCAACTTTGTATAGGCCAAGCTTAACACCAAGGAGAGGAATCTTTGGCTCCCAGAAATGACAAGATCTGAAAGGGCCTTGAGTCCAATAACTTGTTCAAAGTATGAAGAGTTTTCTACATTGACACTTGAAATAGCTTACAGTAATGCACAGAGTAATTACAAATGCATATCTCCTTTCCCCATCCAGAATAAATCTACCTGTTCTTGCTCCTACAGTTTTTTTGTTGTTGGTTTTTCTCCCAATCATCAGTATTGTTTCCTTGAAAATTAAAGACAAGTGTGAAAAAACATAAAATTATTTCTGAGCTTAAAGGCTGTTTGAAAACAGAATATAGATTTTAGATTTACAGCACTCCATTGCCTTTAAACAAACACATCTCTAGGACAATCTCCTTCACAACAAACAGGTAAGTGCAATATGCATATTGGGCACTAATTTCTAGTGGAGGCATGACAGGACCCATTCTGGCTTTTTAGCTAATGCAGTACCACTGTGGAAAAGCTGTAAGATTTCATTGTACTGCTAATTCTTGAATTTACTTGTGAGCTTCAATACCAATTTTCCTCAAATCTATCTGTCCAGCAAAGAGAATATAGACACTACTGTCCTTGCCAAGTAACCCTGAATAACAATTTTGAAACCAAGCTGTAACCTTCATGATGCTGTCTGGAACTGGCAATCAAAATCAGAGATTATGCAGAAACCTCTCTCTCAACATGTGCCTTGTTTACTGAACTTTCACCATATGCAAAGTACAGTTTAAAGGAATCTGCATTACAGATTGTCATGTAGAAGTCACCCCCACACCCCACTCCCTGATCTCCTAGGAACAGAAAATAACAAAATGAGATGTTTTCAGACAAGGCAATTCACAGGACAGTAATCATAGCTGGTGTTGGATAGGGCATCCATGCTTGAGAGCTGCTTTTTTTCGCATACAGTCATTGGCATTTGCAGTTGGCTGCTTCTGTGGTATTCCTACATCTTCCCTCTGATGACTATGAAGGGAACATGGTGCTTTGGATTCCTGATGTTCAGTTACTTATAAGCAGAGAATTTATTCTTTATTTTTTATTTTTAGATTTGGCAAAGTGACTTTGGTATTGCTGAATCAACCGACTGCATTTTCTGTGAAAGAGTTGCCATCTATCTGCTATCAAGTAAGTCAGAAACTGAATCAACACCTCAAAATAATATACTTTTATTGTCTATCTGATGCAGGTGGAAGGTGGTGTGGTGGTGGTGTTTGTACTCTTACTGTACTGCACAGTATAGAGGGGTGTGCTGGGCCAGAACTTTGAGCAAATTCTCTTCTGATTTTAATTAACCACTGATTACACCAGTTTATGCATGCTGAGTACCAGGAACTTTTATTTCTCCTTTGGCTAACAGTGTCCATTTTCTACCATCCTACATCCACAGCTTTACTAAGAACAAAGAGAGAAAAGTTGGCCCCAACATAGTCAAAAACTGAGCTTTCATAACCTTGAATAACAGAAAGTCTTCAGCCCAAGTGTTATGAATTGTTATATTTTCTATCTGAAACCTGTGCTTGAGAAGAAGACAAAATAAGATGTCATTGAATCTTCTATTTCCCAAATACATGGTGTGGAGCTAAACTTTATACACATTTCCAGCTTTCAAAAAAACAAAAAACAACAACAACAAAAAACCATGATCCTGTAGCCATCACATAACTTTTAGTCATTTTGTTGTCAGCTATGGATACTCTATAAAGCCTGTAAATTAAATGCAGTAAGTACGGGCCACTATGAATATAAGGCTAAAGTAAACATAAGTATAGTTGCTTATGAAGGCAGGGTCACCAAATAATAATTCATAATAATAATAATAATAATAGCAACAACAATACTACTACTAATAATAACTTTTCATTTTGTGGCTACCCCAAATTAATTCATTTTAAAATAAAGTTCAGAATCCTAATAATAAGGAATTGGAGGACAAGTATATAAAGAATATAATCCTGCCTATAAAATTCAAATATATTTTTAATGGATATCTGTAACTTCAGACTACTCAACTTCTTTGAGTATGGAATGAAAATGGACTGAAGTTTGTGTTCTCTTCCCAGTCACAAAATAATAACACAAGGGGAGATAGCTTTTTCCTAAAAATTGTACTAAACTTTGCTGAAAACTGAGCTGGTTATTTCTGTCTATTCAGTCCCCCTTTTTTTCTGCATCTCTCAACAGCAGGAAAATAAACAACAGAAAAAAAATAGTTTCTTAAACCTGTCCACTTTTTGTTATTCTATTATTTATTTATTTATTTATTTTTCCATTTGGGACTACCTCAACTAGTCTACATCTTTGTTAAAGTATCGTACCCAGCTGGCAATATTACCGTACTTGAAGTCTCAGACACTTTGAAAAGAGTGCTATAATGGCTTTCTTCCTGTTACATAAAGTATTCCTGCTAACATCTCCTAGAATGAAATTTAGCCTTCTGTTGTTGCAAGTATGCTGCAAGGAGATGACATATTTTGTTGGTAATACATTTCTGCTTTATTGATGCTTTATGAGTCATCCCTCATTTTGTATTTGTGTATTTCCTTTCTCCTTCCTAAGGGGAAATGTTTTTACTTATCCATATTTAATTTCAACTTGCTGTTTTGGGGAATGTTAGAGAGATCCATAGAAAGTTCAAGATTGGATGGGTGATTAAGGATAAACTGCTTTATTGTCAAACTAAGTTTGAGGCACATTAGTACAATGGAATAGAAAATTTGCAAAATATTTTTCCATGCCACACCTGAATTTTTTCAAACATCATACTTCGAGCACCACTGTATAGTTTAACAGTGAGAAAACCTCAACTGCCTTCTTAAAGCCCAATATGTTTATTGAATTAAAAGAAAAAAAAAAAAGAAGAAAAAAAAGTGTAGTGTATGAAAAGTCTTAAGAAAGAAAGGTAAAGTTACTGGAAAAGTCACGGTCTCAGTTTCCACTGCCTGAAGGGTGCCTACATGGCTCTAGTGACCTCCTGAACTTCATTAGTTAACAGTAGTGGAATTTTTCCCCTCTTGCTTACCTTTTATTGTTGGTGTTGTTTACAGGCATTCGTGCCTTCAGTGACTACTGTATTATGCTTAAGTTACTCTCATGGTAAATCCAAGGATTTTAATTTCCTCTTTCTTGACTTCAGGGTCTTTTTGAATAGGTTCATCACTTTTTGAAATGTCATTTTTCGAAAGTTTAGTTTCACTAAGTTGTAATGCGATTCTTCCCTAACTGTGTTGCACTTTCTTATATTCTTGTTTCTAATGTCCAGGGACTACAGAGCTGATACGTCTAGACTGTTTCTGTCTGACATAGGGTAAGTCATGAATAGTGTTGCCATTTTTTATACTGCAGAAATCATTTAGGATTAGAAGTGATGATTTAAATTATATGATTTAAAAATATTTAAACTTAGTCCCAGAATTGTATTTCATCTGGCTTTTGGTATCATCTATTCATCTCCTGCTAAACTACATTAATTTCTTCCTGCATGTTGTTTAACATTTTTATTTCTTGTGAGTGGGTATAAATACTGTCTGATACATGTAAATGGGAGGAACTTTGGCTTTGCATTAGTCCAACACCACTGAAGTCACTGTGAAAGATACTGTGGGTCAAAGTCATTCATATATCTCTGACTCATGATTTGTGTCTATCTAGATTCTCCTTGCTATACCACTATAACGAAAATAATGCCTATATGTTACAGAAAAACAAAGGTTTTACAGTTTTACTTGTCCTTGCTTTGATTATTAATAATTCTTATGTTTTGAGTGATAATAGCTACTAAAGACACCAGGGGAGATCACTGGTCTCCTGTGCACATATAACTCATATACAAATGTAGCTATTGAAAAAAAAAAAAAAAAAGATGAGGTAATCAGCAACAGAGCAACAACTAAATTAAAAAACAAATGAACAAACATCCACCAAAACAAATAAATAGACAAACAAAGAAGAAATCATATCTGATCTTTCAATATAACTGTAATGGCTACAGTAGCATTTAGGTTTGGCTTAAAGAGGGATGAGATTTAAGAGACAGCCCATTCAGAGAAAGGAGGATTCGATCAAGATGGAGACAGGTTCTTTTCAGTGCTCGCCAGTGACAGGACAAGTGGTGCATTAAAAATGACCATCTCTTCATCCAGCTCTGTGAATTTATCTCTGTGATTACATTAAACAAAATGAAGTGAGGAGGGACAGAGGAGCTACCTGGAGAGGGGTAGGGATGCAAAAAAGGTCATAATGAGTGAAAAGCTCATTTTTAATGACAAACACAAATATATAACAGCAAAATCTCTGTATAGAATATCACACAAATATACCTGCCAAGAGAGCTCACCTTTCCTTAAATAATGCAGTGCACTCTCCTGCAAGAAACAAACAGATCCCTTTTTAAGTTTTCAGATACTACATTGCAGTTACAAGACTGTGGAACAGATCCTTACTGTATTCCAACCACTCTGAATTTGGAGAAACTGAGATCAAAAGCTACCTGAAAGTAGCAGAAGGGAGAACAACCTTGTGCTTTGTATCAGAAAGCTTCAGAGTTTAACATAACTGTAAAATTTGAGCTGAACTGTTTATTAAATTTTAAGCTGTTCTGTTATGATTCATTGTCTTCTAATAGTACAGACAGTGATCTTTGGTCATCACTTGCTTTGTGTGGAGAAGTGTGACAAAAAGGTAGGAATCAAGGTAAAAAGCATTATTATCTAAGACTTTTCTTATTGTGCTGTTAAAAAATCCATGCAGAACAAGTTTAAGAGCAGCAGATACCTAAGAAGCTGTCAAATAGCACTGTTAACTATAATAATTTATCCTATAATTTAATGTAGCCATGACCCCTGTCATAAGTTAATACACCATGAAGAGTAGTGTGCAAAAAACATGCTTATTAATGAATTGGAGAAATCATGTGACATTGTTTTTTGCCATTTTCCCAGGAAATATCTTAATATTGGAGTTAGCAGAGCCTAGACAATTTTTGCTATGTAATTCTGTCTGTCCATATCTTACCAACCCGTGCTGTGATTAAAAGGTTTGTAATTTTTAATTATATCATCTGAAGAGAGTTGTTTGATTCAAGACAAAAATAACAGTATGTATGAACTCTACAGATAAACTCTTCTATTTTGCCTATTTTTGCCAACAGCCTCTCTATTTAAATCTCTTTATATATAAATGGTAACTGTGTGTATATGCTAGTAGCTCTATGTAATATATGCAGCTCCTCAGAGACCATGCAGTGGTCCAATTACTGTCTTATTAGTGACTGCCTGTTCTGGTAAAAGAATGGCACAAGGCCCTGGATACATTGGAGCTGTGATTCTGGAGTGTCTCTGCACAGAGTCAGAGTATGTACGTGAGGCTGAATGTCTGATGAGAAGGGCTGGATGTTGGTGCTGTGATTGTGTTCCACATAACACCATTTTCTGTCCATGATCTTCTGTCATTATTGCTTTGGTCCAGATGTTGTGCTAGGCTGTAGGCACCCGGTGAAACTAGATTATTTCTCCCCAAAAGCTTGCAATTTAAGGAGCTTCTTTTTGGAAAGCACAGCAGCAATTTCCATTAGCTACAGAGGAGGGTGTTTTTGTATGCTACAGAAGCTTTCTGAAAATACCTGTCTGTATTCTATGGTACTAGTTCTGAAGCCATCTGAAAACTACAAGTTAAGCTTTGGAAGATAAATAATATTCCTTCTACACATTATCTGGTTTCATGATAACATTATTAGTAAGTAACTCTGCTTTACATTTCCTGATGCAAAAGAATTATAACAAATTTGAAAATAAGCTATTTTTGTAAGTAGGCTGGAGTTGTATTCTTTGAGTTTTCTTTTACACTCTCAAATATGTTTTAAGCTGGGAAACAAATCAAGAGGAACTTGTGCTAAGATTACTGGCAGCTGTGGAAGTAGTGTACATATAAGAAATGATTACCTCCAGGAAAAGGTGCATCCAGGGGACAGCCTGCATAGGGGTTCCTGCTGCTATACATATGGTGCTAATGAAGTATGAGTAAACTCCTCTAAACAAACAAACAAACAAACAAAAACCACCTGTAGATAAGTATTTCTAGACTGAGCATCTAACAACACTGTAGAGTAGACATACTCTAAGAAGGAGACAATTATAGCTCCATTTTTTCAAAAGTGCAGACCTTGAATTTTGTCTTCTAAGTGCATGGATTTGCACTTAGGCTTTGATTTATCAAAATTTTTCTGCGAGGTATTAGTTTCAGTTTTCAATTAAAATGTTTGGACATTGAAGTAAATGGGATTCCCATACAAGCTTAATATACATATATATATATATATATATTTTTTTTTTTTCCCATAGAAATGTGCTGCCCTAAGTGGTTTGATTTTTTCAGACCAATGAAAACTAGCAGGTTCTCACTGATATTTGATATATGACCACTTGTTTAACAGTGGGCTTGATGGACTAACCTCAAGCCAGTTTTAAAAGGTTTGAGGTCCTTTAAAAGGTCCTTTGTTTGCTGAAATATTCGATAGGATTTTTTGGGGCACCTGTTTTCTGAGTAACTGTCCAGCAGAAATGTTGAAACATTTTACAGTCAACTGATTCCTCTGAGATTTTCTTACGTGGCTTGTATACAATGCTGAACAGCAATGAAAGGGTTAATGGTCTTGTTGTTTTTAGGCTTTCACTGTATACTGGGACTTGACATTTTCACACTAATTAAAACAGACCGCTTCAGTCCCTGTGTACATGTAACTCATATTTAATTCAATGGAAACATTGAGTGTGCATTGATGGAAGAGTTGAGTCCATACCTTTACTGTTGTGACAATCAGGAAATGTCTTAAGCAGTTGTATATTTAATTTGCTCACAGCTCCAATAAGAATAACCTTTAAAATATTTAAATCAAATATAGTATTCATATTGATGAGGCAAATCTTGAAGACTTTCTTCAAGCAAAACTTCTCATAGATTGAGATTTGAAAATGTAGATAAACAGTCTCCAATACACTAATGTTTTTGGAGAGGCTTTTGTTGCTGCTATGCGTTGTGAGTCAGACCTCATCTGCCCAAGGTATATGAATTTATGGTACTGAAATTTACAATTCTTCATGTATTTCATTTCACATTTCAGTACACATTTACAGGACTCTGATGCAGAAGTGTAGCACTTTCTCTTACAGAAAATATGAAGATTTCTGTTCCTCCATGGTGTCTCTGAGGTACTATTTATTGGCCTGCAAAATGAAAACCAGGTGTTCTGGCAAAATCTAGGCTTAAGGGCAGGTTCACAACATAGTAGACATAACTTGAGGGTCTTACTCTGTCAGTTGCCCCAATCAAAGATTTGTTAGGAGTATGTCTTGTTGCTTCCAGCACATCAAAGTATGTCTCTTTTCTATCAGAAACAAGCCACAGGGAGAGGCCTTGTACCCAAACGTATCCTAATATGTTGTTGAGGTGCAGCACTACAGCGTCCGATAGCTCAGAAATAGTCAATGTATGATGGAGTTGGGCTATAAAGCTCTGTGGAGCTGGATCGTATCCATATACTATCCTCAGGATCTACACCCTTACCTCCTCAGATGGTCCATTCTCTTGAGAAGATGCATAGAGCATACTGAGTGAAAGAAGAGGGCTATTAGGCAACCATTGCCTGGTAGAATAATGCTTCAATTTAAACTGATTTTCAAAGTCTATTAGTGCCATGTTTTCCTGATCAATGAAAGAAAATAAAAACTAAAGGGGAACAAAAGAACCTTCCACTGACTCCCATTTAAATATAAAAAGATTGAGTAGCTAAATAATCTTAGGATGTTACCTCTATTCCATCTTGAGACTTCTGTGAGCACTCATAAGTGTATACATTTTCTTCCTTAAAATCCCTTGAAATGTTGAACTATGTCTCTTAATACAGTTTTTTATATTTTAGTGAAAAGGCAGCTGTAGATGTCATCATGGACTTTGGACTTGGACTATGGACTTTTATAGTGCCATAAAAATTCAGTGTCATCATAAATTCATGCTGCTGAAAATGCCGACATTTATGGCAACTTCTACAAGGACATATTTTAAAATGATATTAAAACTTTATGCAGCAACTTTTATTTAGTTAAAAAAGTGAGATTATAAAGCAAAACATTTACTCTCATTTTAGAACAAAGAGGTGTGACAAATAGTTTATCAAAAAAAGGGGAGAGAATATGAAGGTTTTGTAAAGCAGATCTGTCAAACACCCAGAAAAAAAGACTTTTGCATAGTATTGATGTGAAACCAGTAATTGAAGCAAATCATTAATAATATTCACATCTATTGTCTTTAACATATATTGTTTATCATTTGGTCTTGTATCACTGACACACCTCTATTACAACATTACTTTCAGGGCTCAGCATCTCTGTATTGACATTGAAATACCTTTATTTCTGCTTGTCTTTTAGGTACTGTAAAGTCAGTGGACTTGATGAATACTGTAAAAATTAAGAAGTAATGAAAATATGGTTCTTGTATCTACTAAAGTTTTAGCTGCAATGTTGCAGTCCTTTGGGAATCTAACTAAAAGGAACTGCATGGACTAGAAAATAGCACGACCCTGCACATCGATGCTTCCAACGTAGGGACTGTTGCTTGTGAAGCACATGATCCAAATTTCTCACACACAGTTAAACCATTGATTTCAGACAGCTGTGCACTAAGTATAGCATATATTTCACAGAAACTAGTCAAAAGGAAACATGACAGAAGTGGGGGAAAGTAAAATGCCACTAATTTTTTTTCTCTGTGCAGATATTCAAGATGTATCAACTAACTTCTTCTGAGTTTCGATCAACTTTAATTGAAGCAGCTTCAGA